>NC_134406.1:41814003-42114003 GCF_038048845.1 Mixophyes fleayi | reverse complement strand
CCGCTAACTTTGTTTCCTTGAAGGTCTCCATGGCCTCCATGGCAGCCCTAATGAATGGCTTAACCCCTTGGTCAGTTGAGCAAAGACAGGAAAAGGAAACACCTTCAGAAGGTATATAGTGAGATTCCTCCTACTATAGGTGTGTTTCAATAACTGGTGGAAAATAATGGAGCCGCCATGGAGTCCTTCAAGGAAATTAAATTAACAATATATATAATTAGCATATTTGCTCCCCAAACTTCCTGGCAACCCTAACAAATGGGTTGAACCCAAGCGGTATCAAAATATGGTGGGCTCATCAAGTAAACCAACACCAATATTGTAATGCAAATACATTTTTTTATTGATCCACTACCTGAAGAGTCTTCTCCCAAATCCACCGATGATATCACGTCAAGAAGAAATGCTCAGTAAAGGCGTGAGACGATGACCAGACTGCTATTTTTCAGAGATCATTTGCAGTGGTCTGACCTCAGCGAGCACATTCAACCACCTTGGTTGAATGTGCCCTAAAATCTCAGGCATCTCATGTCCTTTCCCTATTATAAGCCTGTACAATGACTTCTCAGATTCATTTTATGAGAGCATCTTTAGATGGGGCATGTTCTAAACAAAAGGGGTTCCCAAGGGAAGAAGTCAATCTGTATTCCTGAAATTCTTTTGTTCTAGAAAGTTAAATGGAAATTGCTATGACATGATCTAGAGTATGTAATTGTTTCTCATGGGTAGTAAGATGGTAAGTAAGCTCCTGATTAATACGAAAAATAGAAAAAACCTTAACTAAGAAAATATGATTTGTTCGCAGTACCATTTTGTCTGAATAAATATTTTAGAATGGATTCTTGCAGTTCCAGTTGGCCAGCAATCCCATTACACTTGAATCATAACAGTTCTGTGGTTCAGAAGGAAACACCTTCTAAGAACCTCCTCTTCCTGTCTGCATTAAAAAAATCTGTAACACGATCTGTAGTCTAGGACCCATTATTGAGGGGATTTGCCTATGTTTTAATGTACTTTGTCTCCTACAAAATGGCTGCCATTATTGTTCTTACTTTTGATCCTAGTGTATGAGTCCTACTTATGTTTGCCTCTAGTGTTTCTGTGACTTTAGAAGAAAAGTTATGCAGTAACAGTATGATACCTGTACTCCTCTGCGGCTTCCTGGCTGCTGAGAGTGATGTGGAGCACTGGATGAATAACTGTAACACTAATTGTGTTTGTTTTTTTCCATTGGATGTGAGGGGAGATTGATATTCAATTGTATTAATGTATTAAATGTATGCATTTTCAAGGTATTACATTATATTAATTTGGTAAGATGGTCAAGATTTATTTATTTAAAGGAGGTGCATTTTAAAAAAAAGAACCAAACATTTTTTTCTTTTATTGAGGCATGGTCAGTTTCGGGATGTTAGTCGAAACTGGTTTAACTGATTTGTGTCTACAACAAAGGATGAACTTTTTGCAAATACTGTAATAAATTGCAGACACATTTTATTTTCTGCCTAGCAACAGTACATCAATTACCTTATTGGAACTTCCCTGGCACTATAATGGCTCTCACTGGACACCAGATAAATTCTTAGAGCAAGGTATGTGAGAAGTCTTCACTTATAGCAAGCTGTACTAACAATATTCTTACAGGTATTTGGATAACTCAGGACTTGAGCTTAGAGTAGTAAGAATTTACCTTAGGTGTCATTTAGTGAAAGGCTATAGAGACTAAAAAGCAACTGGTGCACTGAGTAGTAGTACATCTAGCGGTATACAAAAGAATTACCAGTGAGCAGGGAATCAGGGACAAGCAAAAAGGTCATGGCAGGCAACGAGCGAGAAGATCCAGAGACAAAGCCAAATATCAAGATGTTCAGCAGATAGAGAATATCCAAGGACAGGCAAAGGTCATGCAACAGGTAATCAGCAGACTAATGTAACAGCATCACAGCAGGCTTCATGAATGCAGGAACAAATGCTATCACTAGCAGGAAGGTTAAGCCTCCCTGCTTTTTAAGTTAAAAAGGACCAATTAGAGCTCTTCCTAGGCACAATTAGTCCACACAGACTAATTGTTACAATTGCAGTCATGTGACCACCTATCTCCGTAAGCTGCCTAGCAACCAGTTGGGGTGGAAGAATCAGTGCAAGCCATAGCGAGTAGCAAGGTGGCTCGTAACTGGAACATGAGCAATAACCGCTCAATCCCCACCCCATCAAGAAAAGGACACCCAAAATTTTATGATTTTTTTTTCTGGAGTAGAAGTTATGATCAAAGTGGCAGAGGTCAAAGTTGTTCCAGAAGCATCCGCCAGGCTACTGCAAACTCCGGTCGGTGAGGCCAAAATGGTACAGCCGTTATTACCTCCATTGCTTCTCTCATAAGTTTTCTCAGAGAGAGGGCAATGAGAGGAAAAGGAGGGAACACATATCTTAGACGAAACACCCAAGATTTTGTCAGGTCATCTATTTCTTCTGCCCTGGAGTCTCTATGAGGGAAGAGCCAATCCATCTTGGTGTTCTGATTTCTCTCCATCAAGTCTATTAGAGGAATCCCAAACCTCTCTACCAGCAAATGGAGTACCTCGTTGTGCAATGCATAATCTCCTGGATGGTTCTGATAACGGCTGAGATAATCTGCTACACTGTTGTCCTTGTCTGCTACATAAAGTGCTGAAAGGGATATCAGATAGGTCTCTGCCCATGCCATATTTGTTGATAGCTCTACTATCATTGTTCTGTTCCTGGTGCCTCCTTGTTAGTTCATGAATGTCACCACCATTCATTTGCCGTAAATGATTTTGAGATGCCTGTAACATAGAAGAGATCAAAAGTGTTCAATTGCATGCCAAACTGCTCTTGTTTCTAGAATGTTTCTTCGCTTTCTCTCGTTCTGGTGCTATCCTAACTCATCAAGTCATGCCTGTCACCAAAAAGTAAAAAAAAATCCTTCAAATAGAATTGTGGTCAAACAATGTTTAGATTGCAGATCTGCAACCGAAGGGCAATAACCACTGAAGCCACACTCCTAGGGGTAAATGTATCAATCTGCGCATTCTGCAAGTCGCAGATATTCGGTGACTTTTCAGGCAGATTGATATCTGACAAAGGAATAGTAGTTTTGACTGACAGATTAAACTCCATCAAATCAACTGAGAGGCTTTACTACTCTGGAATGGATGCATACAATCGCATCTCTTATGACTGCATTGGTGCTTATCCAACAATGCCATTATTTATCAATCATATCTTTAATAACTCTGCACTAGAAACACTCTACACTTCTGATGATGTTCCTCAAAGAAAGCATCTTGTAAAAAGATTGAAGCTGGTGTCTCTTCTATCTCCATGGTCTTTTAATAGGTTTAAGAAGCACCTCCATTATTTCCACATTAAATGATCTGGGGTCCTCTCTTAACCCTCCTTTACTGTCAGGTGACCACTCATGCTTCCCTAGGGAATTAAAAGAGCCAAAGGTAGAGGACCCTGGTATATTATCCAGATCGAAACACACCTGTGACACCTGTGTTAATATTTGACAAGCATACAGATTTTCTTTTGTAGCATAAGCTTTCATAATCCAATTTACTAAATCAATAAACTTTTAATGACGTTGCACTTGGTCATCCCTTGTTTCAGGAAAAAAGTCCACACATAAGACCCCTTCATAGTCAACAGCTGGTCCCTTGCCACATGCTTGACAAATATGAATATGAGTTTTGTTATTCTTCTTTTGTACCAAGGGGTCTGAAAAGCTACTGAGAAAAAAAAAAAAGAACCTAACTATTTTAAATCATAGAAGTAAATGCACCCCTGACTATGTTCTCTTTGGCTTTTTTGGGGCTCCTGGTCCATCATTGCAGGCTTCGATAATTCCCACAGTGGTGCATTATGGGGAAGCTGAACTTGATCTCTAGCTGTGCAGCCCTAATCCAAAAATTATGCCAGACACCAACTGGCACCTCCTTCATACTCCTCTATATTGTACACAAGGAATAGTATACCCTGTGCTTGCACCCCTGTTCAGATTAGCAATCCTTCCAGAGTGACACCGGAACCCTCTAAATCTGTCAGAACTTTTTAGGTGAGCCCAGATAATAACCAACAATCAAACCTCTCTACCTCATCACTGGCTACTCAGCTGAAGACACAGGGAAGGAGACACCTAAGGAAAGAGGAATCACACTTTATATACATCCTGTCTCTACTCAGCTGACCAAAGAGTTAAACCATTCGTAAGGTCTGCCAGAGAGTCCAAGGGAGAAAAATCATTTATTGGATCTGCATTTGTCTGGAACCTCTGTCCGTAAAAGGAATTACATAATGTTGGTGTGATACTTAAAAAATCTGTGCACAGAACATACATGCAGAGGTTCATGATTATCGTGACTCTTCTCATCAATGCTACTATTTATATTTATATGGCTGTATTTTAAAAAATCACTGAAATTATTTTATAATAAAAAGGATCATAATATTTGAATAATTGGTTATTACTGATTATATAAATATATGTTTTGTTGTATGAGAGGGATCTATAGTGCTGCCTAAGGTTGAAGAGTACAGATCTCCTGTGTGAGCAGCTTTTGTCTCTTCTTCTTCCACCCATCCACTCTATACTAATCTATTTATCCCTATAATCATTTTTTTTAAAACTGCTGTAACATATATCATCATCAGCTATTTATATAGCACCACTAATTCCGCAGCGCTGTACAGAGAACTCACTCACATCAGTCCCTACCCCAATAGAGCTTACAGTCTAAATTCCCTAACACACACATACACTAACCGAGAGAGACTAAGGTCAATTTATTAGCAGCCAATTAATCTGCTAGCATTTTTTTGGAGTGTTGAAGGATACCGGAGCACCCGGAGGAAACCCACGCAAACACGGGGAGAACATACAAACTCCACACAGATAAGGCCATGGTCAGGAATTGAACTCATGACCCCAGTGCTATCTAAGCCACCATGTTGCCCTATGAATAGATAGTGCTGCTGGCGTCATCATCATCAGGATGTATCTTTATTCCAGATATACGCAAAAGCCTAATCAGATCACACCTCTAGAGGGCGTGCTCTATATACGTGTACACATCTGTCCCATACTCAACTAATGCTTGTCTGCCTCCGTTCCGCCTCTCCTGGATAAGGAGCTGCAAGTCTAAGATACACTTATTTCTACATAAGAACGCATTTTGGTATGTACGTGCAGTGCAAAAATACTAATGTTTTTGACCACACAAAGTGGTTTATTTCTTACTCTAAATGATGCTTAAATAGCGCAATAGGCACTATGTCAAAATGTCTTATCCAAAAAGTTACATGTTCTCTTCAAAGGAACAAACTGTTAACCTTTTACTTGATATTTATCTATTTACAATTTCCAGCTATTGACAAAAATCAGACTCCTCACATGTCATCACATCAAATAGGCGCTGAGGTCTCACAGTGAGAGAAAAGGTCATTAAATATCCGGAGAACACAGTGATTATTGACCCCCATCTCTGCAGAGCAATTTAAAGGTAATAATTAAATAACTGATTAAGTGGAGGGCTGCTTATCTAATATAAAGAGAAGTCAATAACCTGGAAACAGATTGTCTAGATTTTTATCGCTTGTAGCAGCAGCTCTTTATCTGCCAGGAGACAGCTTTCAGAAATCAGCAAACTCCAGTACATTGTGCTAATGCTTCACAGAACCCCTTGGATAGCAGTGAATTATATCCTGTTGTTATTCTTTCTTAACAACTTCATCTCATGTTTTAGATGAGCAACTGTTATGGAGTTCTAAGAAATGACCTTTAAGTGAACCTCAGTTATGCAAAGACTATAAAAGGCTCAGTTATTTTCAATTTGATATCAGAGCCGCTATAAAATATCAGATGATTTTGGGACAAAGGATCTATAAGTTTTCTAGGCCACATCAATGGTCCTACATGCTGCATAGTTATATAGTAGGGGTACAATATAGACCAAGGGGTATATTAACTAAACTGCGGGTTTGAAAAAAGTGGAGATGTTGCCTATAGCAACCAATCAGATTCTAGCTTTCATTTATTTAGTGCATCCTACAATATGGCAGCTAGAATCTGATTGGTTGCTATAGGCAACATCTCCACTTTTTCAAAACCGCAGTGTAGTAAATATACCCCCAAGTGTTATTGACCTTTATTTACATAGCACTAGCATATTATGCAGCGAGCACTGGGACAGCAAACGTGTTACTCTGTCCTCTACATTGCAGCTTTACAATGTGGCCTAGTCCTACTTAAACTCTTAGTTTACACCAATTGCAATGATATGGGTTTTTCTTAATTCCTCTCCACCTCCACATCATAATTTTCGGCATTGTCACATGCAACCCTGTCCTCACTCAACCGAGTAGACTGGTCACTGCACCCCAAAGATCAGCACACTCATGTCCTGAAATCATCTGTGCTTCTGTGAACATTCTGATGATCTGATTGGTTCCAGCTTGTTCTAGCCCCACATCTTCACAATGTAGTATATATGGATGAGCAGGAGATGGAGAATTATAACAACATACTATGATCCTAGTCAAATTCTCCTTAAAAATGAAAGTGGATCTTACGTTGGTTAAAGATAGACTGACACTTTGAGTTAGTGTAAATTAATGGAACTGGCCAACCAGTTTGTTCACAGAAATAGGAGAATAGTTTTCAAGTGAGGTAGGTTAGAGGAAAGGTCGAGGGTATGATAACTACCATTTGTTTGGGTTTTAAAAATCCAAAGGCTGAATATAGTATCAATGGCAAAAAAGGCAACTCCTGAGGAGGAAAGAGATCTCGGATTCTCTAATTCAGGTGACTTACATGTAGGCAGAGAATATACAGCAAAGTAATGGGGAAGGCCATTTGGATGCTTGGTTACATAGAATGAGGAATTAGGACCAGAAAGAGAGTGGTGTAGTTGCCACTATAGATGTCATGGTGCCTGTAATCCTGTGCTCAGTTATACAAGCTATATCTCCAGGACACAAATAATTTAGAAGCTATGCAGAGAAGCCCTACTGAAATGGTGCTTGGTTTACATCACAAAACTTACCAGGAAAAACATGAGGACAGATTCAGCTTGCCTTGTGCGTAGTTTCTACCGTATTCAAATCCAAGCGGATCTCGAGATCTTTAGTATTGAATCTGGGTGCAAGTACGCCCTGCCTGAACAATACTCGCCTTACGTAGACATACAGAGCAGACAGTAAGCATGTGTCAGTAAAATGAAACAACACATCAGAACAAATAAAAATGTTTTAACACAAAATAAAAGAACAACGGAGTATAATCATTTACAGAAATATATATATTTTAATATAATTTGTTTTTTAACATTAAGTACATAAATAAAGATGCTTTCAAATGCTTTCAGTTGCATAGAGTTATTCTGTGATAACTAGTGAGTAGGACACATACTTGTACTATTTAATTCAAAACTTTGCTGTGTCCATTATCACTATCAGTCGGCATTTACACCTTACCTGTAGTGGGTGCAAAAGATACGGCTGAAACCAAACGTACTTATGAGAAACACAGGAGTTAAATCGGACGCATCTGCATCGGGTGCGCCCTCACTGTACATGGCCTATGTTAGTCTTCTCCTTTCCTCCCGCGCTCAGCCTCTCCAGTAGTAGGCAGTAGTAAGGGACATTCACATTTGGACATGAATTTCATGCAATTGCGTTCATTGGTGTAACGTCTGTTTCCAGGCATGTGCAGAGCTATTTCAAGCAAGATACATTACACCAATGGACATGAATCAGGCCCACGTTGTATAGCTTGGAGCAGAGAGGGGGTATTTGATAGCAGCCGTAAAATATATCAAGGGTTATAGCAAGGTGCAGGGGAAAAGAACTCTACATAGGAAGAAAAGTAAAAGAAGTAAGAATTACTTCTCTGAAAAGACAGTAGATGGTGGAATTCCAACAATGGTGATGAAGGGTAATACAGTAAGGGGCGATTTAAACATACATGAATAGACATAAGGCTATGTCCTAAATCTGAAATTGTTTAGGATGAAATAAGTTCTGAGGTTTATAGGAATAAAAAAAGGGCAAACTAGATGTTGCTTGGTTTTTATATGCTATTAAATTCTGTTTTTATGAAAACTGGAGTGCAAGAAGGGTGTGACCACATTGTCTAAACAATAATATATTAATTCTCTATACTCATCAAAGACATATTGATGCTATTCTAGCTTCTTCAAGCTATTCTCTGTATTAAAAACAGGAAATATAAGTTCCACATATTACACATGTTGTAGCTCTCCTCTCTTTACAACTTGTGTCAGGTTATTCCCTAGATGCCTAATAGCTGCTTGTGCTTGGGGAGTAGTAGCTTTGTCTTTACATTAAACATACAGTATTAAACATTTTATGTCCCCTTGTACAGTTAAACAACCTTCCAACGATCTGTAAAATCAGGAACACTTTCAAATATATCTACCCTCCAAAAGATCATCTTCCATATATATATATATATACATAAAATAAGAAGTTTAGTTGTTTGTAGGCGAATATCTTCAACACCCCTGCACCGTTTGTGATAAAACCAAAGTGAGGTGGTTCAGTTGGATCCTGGCCAGGTTTTAAGGGGATTAGGGTCCTGGCTGGACCTCTCATTGGTGTATGTTGAGCAAAACTTTGACTAGGGGAGCCTGTTCTGAGCCTTTCACTGGATGGATTTCGGTAACATATATCTATAGCTATATATATCAGTACATCAGTAATTTAAATAAACACATTAATATGGCACTTTACTCAATGTGCAGCATCGTCAGTATAAAAAGGGCCCACTACCCCTTAGATATGAGTGCTATAAACATAAAAGTATATACATACATAAAGTGCTCACTTTCTAACATGAAAGGTAATTCCAAAAATTTCTACTTGAGTAGGAACAAAATTTATTTTCTTTTTTAAAAGCAGGAATTCTTTCTTGAATGGTTCTGTCACAGTTGGCTATACTGGAAATAGATCCCTAGGCTCTGCTGAACATAGCTAGGCCAACCCACGGGCGCGTAGTCTAACAGGTAGGTGGTTTTCACTGCAAGGAATTATGGTCTTAGCAGCACCAAACCTGCAGGTCGCGGTCCCGTGAGTGAGTGAACAGCAGAACGATGTGGAGGAGCCAGGTGATGCAGAAAGTAACTGTGGTCCACAGCTGATGAGTCACAGGAGTAGTAGGTGCTCTGCAAGGTAGCGGTGAGAGAACTGAAGCTGTCACAATGGTGTACTCAGGAGTTGGTAATAGAGATACTGGAGCAGCGGTAGTTTGACACAGGCCACGAGCTGAGAGCAGACTGAAGTAGCGGAGGTAACTCGGGGCAACAGCTGATGAGTCACAGACATAGTAGCGGCTCTGAGAGGTAGCAATGAGAGAACCAAGGCTGTCGTGATGAAATACTCTGGAGATGGTAATAGAGGTACTGGAGCAGCGATAGTTCAACACAGGCCACGAGCTGAGAGCAGACTGAAGTAGCGGAGGTAACTCGGGACAACAGCTGATGAGTCACAGACGTAGTAGCGGCTCTGAGAGGTAGCAATGAGAGAACCAAGGCTGTCGTGATGAAATACTCTGGAGATGGTAATAGAGGTACTGGAGCAGCGATAGTTCAACACAGGCCACGAGCTGAGAGCAGACTGAAGTAGCGGAGGTAACTCGGGACAACAGCTGATGAGTCACAGACGTAGTAGCGGCTCTGAGAGGTAGCAATGAGTGAACTGAGGCTGTCACGATGAAGTACTCTGGAGATGGTAATAGAGATACTGGAGCAGCGATAGTTCAACACAGGCCACAAGCTGAGAGCAGAGTGAAGTGCACGCAATCCACAAGGAGAACAGGAACCAGAACCACAGGCTGCAGGAAGTGAGCTTGAAGAACAGGCAACAGACAGGTGAATCCAAGAGGTTTAAATAGTGCTCCAATAACACTTAGCCAATGAAAAAGAGGGAGGAGGTCCTGAAGTGCAACAGACCTTGCACCTTGTAGATGAATGAATGAAGTGAGCCTGACGCTAGAACATGCCAGTTTCCAGATCAATGAGATGCAGGTAACGAGACAGATACCCGTTTGCAGGACCGGAAAGTGACATGTTCTATCAAATTCATTGAACCTTAAATCCAAACTCACAAAAATCCTTCCATAGTGCAATATGTCCCACATATTACAATAAAACCACAAAAGTCCCTCCAAAGACACACTTCCTTTAATCCTTTCTCTCCACCGTGAATTGTGAAACTTGGAAACGTTTCACCGGTGCTCTTCAAACTCCCATAAGAATCATGCTTACATCATGTCTGATGTTAAAGAGCCGTCAATCAATAGCCTCTCATCATTTCATGGGTATTCTTCCATCTAGTGGCTCCACCAATCCACAATAAAAAATGGAAAAAAATATGGTGCATTACCTTTTATTTATACATATAATAAAATATTGCCACTCAAACATAAGTAAAACTCTTGTAATGACTGGACTCGTACCGGATACTATTGAAGGAGTAGCGTTCAAACATAGAATGGACATATGACCCACTTCTTCCTTGAATCTCGTGCTCCATGAATAGTCCAGCTGGATCAAACTCAAAAACCACAAACGCGTTTCGACTCTAAACACTTGAGACTTTATCAAGGTTATTAATCCAATTGCTCTTGCCGGCTTTTATGCTCCCTCCATCCTTCAACTCCCTTCCTGTGGAAACGAGGCTTGGGAGTTCACCCCTACATCACTTCCTGTTTCCAACCGGAAGTTTCAATAAAGTTTTCCGGTATACATAACTCGAAACTGAGGCTTGAATAGGATGCCTCCAACGGTCTCCATATTTAACACCATATACAACTTCGGTAATAACTCAATTTCTTTTTTCAATAAAAACTGTATAATAATCACATAGCAATCCAACATTTGGTATTTACAAATATGTTGAGTATGATATGATCAAAATACACAAATAAAATCAATAATTACAAACATATTATTAAAACATCAAAAACATTTAAAATTGCATAGCACTATATTCTTTCTTGATTGGAGCTCAAATTCATGCAAGAAAGGAAACAAATGAAACAAATATTATCCCTAATTGTAAACATATATCCCCACATCTTTCCAAGAAAACTTATGTGTCATGGATCACAATTAAGATGACATATTATTCTAAAAGGGGCTAAATGCCATCTCAAAGATCTAAAAACTTTTAACCTATGGCAACCCATTCCATGAACCATTTTAGCTCAAAATCCAAATTCAATCTTCTAGGAGCTAAAGTCTTTAATAGAAAAATCCATTTCATCTCCGCTTTAGAGAGAGAACCTACAATATCTTTATTTCTCCAACTATTTTCTATTGTCTGAATTCCTCAAAATTGTTTAATATGAACTGGATTGCAAGCATGGACTTCCTTAAAGTGATTGGATAATGAATGTTTTTCAAACCCTTTTGCTTTATTATACACATGTTCCCTTAGTCTAATTTTTAAAGGGCGTGTGGTCCTACCTACATAAAATTTCCCACAAACACATTCTATTACATATACCACGTTGCTGGTGTTACAAGTAATGAATTGCTCTATCTTAAGATCATAGCCAATAATATAAAGATGTGTTGTCTTACCCATATTAGAATTGCATGTTTTGCAAGTCATACAAGTTCCACATCTGTGGAAACCCACTGTTCTAATGGATTTCCTCAAAACCTCAGGCAGAATGCTCCTTACCAATTTATCTTTCAAATTAGGGGCCTTCCTATAAATAAAAACAGGTGTATCTGGAATAAGACACCCTATGACACTATCTTTTCTCAAAATCTCCCAAATATTTCTTGAAAATCTTCTCAACATTCTTGAATCCCTTACTATACTGGTATCTGAAAGCCCAGTCAAATTTCTTCGATTGTGTACCATTATGTTCCCTATTAGTAAATAGCAGATCATTTCTATCTGCCTTGTTTTTTTCTTCTGCTTCATCTACTAATTTCTTTCCATATCTTTCAAAATTAAATCAGATTTCATACTGCGAACTTGTTCAGTGAACACATGTTCCTCCGTACAATTCCGCTTTATCCTCTTCATCTGTCCAAAGGGTATATTATCTAACCATAGATGATGACGATTGCTATCATGGTGAATGTAACTAATTATATCCGTAGGTTTCCTAAAAGTCTTGGTTTGCAGACCACTTTCATTAATGTATACTGTAATATCCCAAAAATTAACATTAACCCTGCTGTATTCAAAAGTAAGTTCAATATGACAAATATTTTCATTCAAATGAGAACAAAATTTCTGAAGGTCCTCTTCACTCCCTCTCCAGATGAAAAAAATGTCATCTATGTACCGGTACCAGGCCACCAGGCTCGCCCCAAAACCATGCCCCTCCCACACCCATGACTCCTCCCATTGGGACATGAAAAAGTTAGCATAGCTTTTTCTTTGGAAAAAGAAATGAAATTTGAGAAATACCTCTGTGTGAGAAAGTGAGCGCTTTATGTACCTATATTTTTTTTGTTTATAACACAAATATCTTTGACACCCCTTCACTGATTGGGATGACACCAATGCAAGGTGGTCCGGTTGGTTCCTGGCCAGGTTTTAGGATTGGGGTCCCGGTCAGACCTCCTGTTGGTGTATGCCGAGAAGAACTTTGACCCAGGGAGCCTGTTTTGGGCCTTTTACTGGATGGATTTGGATAACATTTAATATAAATACAAAAACAACACTGAGCAGCCACCTCCTGGGTGTGTTGAAAGAGCTGTTAAGCTGCTAATTATTTTTCAAATGTTGACAGTTGTATCCAACTCATTGATAACTTAATAACTTGAAGATTTAATCCCGGGCAACGCCGGGTATTTCAGCTAGGTTAAATAGCTAATCCCAAAAAACAAAATGATGCTTTTGCAGACCGTGTGCACTGTGCCATTCGTGTAGCTGTGAGACACAATGCCTCTGCCCATATCTGCTCATCATCAGGCGCGGGCTGGCAGATGTCAGCCCGGGGGGGCTCACGCCGCACAGTCGGCCGCGTCATTGATGACAGATATGCAGCACATTTTATTGCTTCCGGGGGGTGGCCGGCCCTAATAGCTGTAATTCTTAGCGGCCTGGGGGGCCGATGCCCCCCTGCCCCCCGGCCCAGCCCGCCCCTGCTCATCATCCCGCAAAAGGTTTGAATAATCCACAGGCAGGTGCTTGTGATGTGATAAGTTGGCATTTTATGCAGTAAATCCAGTTATTTAGGATTTTGACTGCTGTTTTATCTCTGCTGTATACCTTTTGAGCCACACAACTTTACAATTTCAATCAGTAATATGAGTCTGGTTTAAATGACTTTATTGTCAGTCCTTTTCCTGAGCAAAAAATGTGATTATCTATCCTCCACAGGAGACTTTAATTATCCTGTTCAGAATTGGTTAAATTGTCACCAATTGTCCTTTTGAGATAGATAATTGGAAAGCAGCACACTGGGACCTTGGAATTCATTTTGATGAGGGTTCTGTTTGTGTGGAGTTTGTATGTTCCTCCTTCTTCCTATGTTTGTTTGTGTTTCTCCAGGTTAGTTCATTTTCATGTCATACTACAAATGCCTGTGTTAGCAAGTAAGGGAAGGGTGTGGTTTAGATTATAAATTCCACCGGGGCTGGTTTAATGTGAATTAAACAACCTCCTCTGATCAAATAGCACTCTGTAATGTGTTGCTATAGAAATAAAGGATAATAATAGTAACAATAATAATAATAATAATAATAATAAGTTTCTGGTGTGGGTTTCTAAGGCTTAACTTCCCCAGAGCTCTAAATTCCTGGCTTCACCATACTGACCAGATTATTCCAATCTTCAAATAATAATACATACAGCAATATGCAATAGATATACACAGGGAATGAGATATATAAAATGTCAAAGTTCACGCATTAACTGTTATTTATAAATGCTCCACAGGGTAACTACATTGCTCCTTGCACCATGACTCTCCTCCGGTCCTGCAGCTCCTTTGTTAGGATATACCCGATTTCCTCATGGGCTAGAAGTAATATCACAGCAATATGTGCAAGGATAATAGCGATAAACTACATTTCATAGTTCATTGCAAAGATGCACCAACAGCAACACTAAACACTGTGCTCCTCATTTACAGCTATAAGCAAATTCAACTAGAGGGTAAAAATGGTTCTCAGTATTTTACATGAGGTGCTTTGTGTATATTAAACATTTGTTGCACTGCCCATGCGCACAACCTGAGGCGGTGTCTCAGCCATACAGATCTGGCTCATGCACCCCCTTGCAGTTTGAGAGGCAGATCAGAGGCGATCACCTGCAAGTGGAGTACAGTTGAAGCTTGGAGATGCTTTTTTCTTGGACCCTCTGAGAAGTGTCAGTATTCTGGTTTCCATTTGTCTTTGAAAACATTACTTGCAACGCCTAAATTATGTGCCTACACAAGATGCGTGCAAAGTATGTGCCTTTGAAATTTGCATAGCATTTATGCTCTATATTTAAGGTTGTATGTCTCATACTCAAGCTCCACCCCTGTTCACTTACAATGCAGATCTGCTAAAAAGAAGACCAGAGCTGACCTCAGCCACATTTGAGGTGGTTGAGGTTTTTGACTCACAGAGGAGAAAAGAGTGTAGCACACACACTGCATGGTAATTATTACACTACCATGCGTGCTCGCCATCGCCCTGAACAGATTCTTTCCCTGGGCACACCCCCTGGAGGCCAGTGGGGCAATAAAGAGAAGGCAAATATGAAGGGAAAATTATAAATGTGCGTTCACTGCAGAGCCGAGATGTGTATGAATGAATTTAGTTGGCCTTGAGGGGTCAAAAAGCAAACATCCAATCAGTAGAGTTTTCACACACCCCAACCAATCAGATCAACCCAGCGTCATCAAGCTCCCTATCCACATCACGAGGCTGGCCTGGATGGTCTCTTGGAAACCTACATGTAGCCTACAGGGTAAAAGAACTGGTTCTGTTCAATTGGTTAATACTAAAAACAGGGAAATTTTCATGGACAAATAAAATCCATCAACAAATCTTTAAAACGTGGGACTGTCCCTGCCAATCAGATACTTATAACAATGCACAATTATTTGCGTTTATCATTTACAAGATGTGAAGCACCATTCAACCATTTAGATTTGAATTGCCTAGACATGTATTCACACAGTTATTGCTAGTAATAGGCCCGTGTCACAAGGGCATTTTAGAATTCTGGAACAATATCTGAAAGATTAAGTGGCCAAGAAGACCAAACATTTGATAAATAAAAGAAAAAAAGAGAGATGGATGGCTTCTTCTAAAATATAATGTAAATTTATTTCTAATCGAGTTAAAAGATAAAAAATACAAATAAAATATACAGATCATATAAGGATAATATTAGAATATATCACGTCAATAGTGAATATTAGAGACATCACACTCCACGTTAATAATACTATGCATGTCTAGTAACAAACGACCAATCATAAGAATACAAGTTGTTAGACTCTATAATGAATGTGCAAATAATTTAAGGTAGATATAAACTGTGTGTGTGGCCAGTACACTCTGTATACTAATCTTAGAGTTCTTTAAAAGTCTAAGGGGCATATTCAATTGTTGAATATCCCCGCGGCCAACAAGTGAATATGCCCTTTATAGTTTACCAAAATTACCAGCGATAAAAGTACTTATGTCAATGAAAAAGAAAAGGGTGGTCCCTAGAGTCTCACCCCTCTCGTGGCACCTGGCGTTTATAATGGATGAGCATTCAGATAATGTTCCTCTATAAGGAGCATAAAAAAATCAGGTATGCACCCTACACCTCATGAGGGTGTATCCTTACTTGTGCACAATGTAGACATCCAGGCTGCTAGGGAAGAAGAGATCCCCGATAAAACAACAGAAAAGTTTCAGTCTCCGTCTTGTGCGCTCCAGTGTAATAAGTATTAATGGTGCACTCCGATATGTCAGGTGATATTAAGGCTGGTAGACTCAAATAATTGGAATCCTGGTAATATCTATGTAAGTACAAAATCAGGTCTATAGTTGAAGTGGGTCTGCAGTTACAGGCATGCAACAAGATATTCCATGATGCGTTTCATTGGCACTAAGGCTGACTTTTTCAGTTTTAGAATTCTGCACTTTTACAGACAATTCTTGTATGAACACAGTACACTAGATTAAATAAATTACCATTTACCAACATAAAAAGTGTAAGCAGTTTAATAAGAGATTTAATAAGAGATTGTAAGCTTGCGAGCAGGGTTCTCTTACCTCTCTGTCTGTATGTATTACCCAGTATTGTTTTATTATTGTTTGTTCCCAATTGTAAAGCGCTACGGAATTTGCTGGCGCTATATAAATAAATGATGATGATGATATGAATATGAGACGTGACGTTTGGTAATAATTAATCTCATTGGACCCGATTTATTAAGGAAAGGAAAGCAAAAAAAAAAATAGTATCTTTTTACCTTGGCAAAACCATGTTGCATTGAAGGGGGAGGTAAATTTAAAATTAAAAAGATTTATAGTTGGAATAGTACATGTCCTAGATTATTTTAAATGTCAATGTAAACATAAAGCTATCAAGTATTTGTGTCCTACATAAAAAAACAGCCAATATTTTTTTTATGTGCAAAATAATAAACTAATTTGCACCCCTCGCGTTGCAACATGGTTTTGCCAAGGTGCAAAGGTACGCATTTTTTTGCTTTACTTTCCTTAATGAATCAGGCCCATTATGTTTATTTCATTATTTTTCATTTTAAAAGAAATAATTCACAGGACAATAGAAGGTGCTGGGGCAATGCAATACAGAGTACAATTGCAGGGAAAAAAAATTGCCTGTAGAGTACACTGCTACACCATGTACAGTATGATATATTGTTCAGGCTGAAAGAGGAGAGTGATAACTGCAGCAAGCAGCACACTATTGCCATGTGTTTAAAAAAAAAACAATGTTAAGCGGTTGATATTTTACACACTACACTGTAACCCAGTACAATGTATTGTATTATGGTAGTTTTCTCTGTTGGCAAATGTTTTTCATCAGTGTATTGTATTGTAGTGGAGCCCTCTAGTGGCCTGTGTGATAACTTTATAAAAGTAGAATGATGTATGAGATATGATGTGATGGAGTGTCATGAAATGTCATTCCTCATACTCCTCACATGTCACTCTTCACACTTATCTGCCTCTGACAACGGATGATGTACAGATTTGTTTGTTTATTTGACAACCTATAATATAACACGCTCCATACTGACTCACCAGCTACCGCGTTTCCATCCAAAATGTTCCTTATTTGGTCCGGTAGATAGATCTGAATGGATAAACTGTCTCACGAACATGTAATGTAACTCTTACTTTAATATTTATAATAGTATATATACTGTTCACTGATTATGGGTTTTAGAACTCATGAGCACTTTGTTTAGAGTTGAACGCAATTTGCAGCCCGAATGTACACATTAAATGTGGCCGGCAGAATTTGCGCTCTTACTTGGGTATGTTGGTTATAAATCTTACAACAATGTAGAATGCACATTATTTATTTGAATGAAAACAAAGCTAAATGTTGTGCTTGAAAGTATGAATGACCTTAGTGATGTCTATAATTTCAAATTAATTCACAGGCTGTATTCTTATGAATATTAGTCAATCCCACAAACTGTCTGCCTCAACTGCATGTAGGCTTAATCGTAGAAGATAAAGACAATGTCCAACTCTGTAATTCACCAGTCCGTGATGCTTCCAGTATATATGTGTATATATATATATATATATATATATATATATATTCTCAAAATCCTTCTTTTCACAGATTCAGGTGCAGAATATGCTGGCGTTATATAAATGGAATATAATTGTAGCCTCAACCTCATTTCTGAGCTTTTTATATACATTTATTCTGCAATATATACCTATGTGGAGATGCTGAATTTGATGAAATGTCACTTTTCTTAATAAATGACTGGAGCTACACACTCACTCACACCCCAGATGGGCATCCTTACACACACTCTAATCTACATTTACAGTAATATTAGAAACCACAGGCGTTACAGGTGTTGGACTGAAGTCTACTCTAATACTCTATTGCTGGCACACACACTAAATAATCCTGTCTGCACAAACACTTTGAACTTGCCACCCCACTATCTTTGGCATGAATTATTGTATCCAGATGGCTGGTTTATAAAATCAAAAATGAGCTTGAATGTTACTGGGCGGTAGATCCTCTTCATCCACATAAATACGCACCTAAACAGCTTGTGGGTGAGAGGGCAGCGGGAGCTAGATTCAGGAATGCACAACGTATTAAAATTGAATAATCAAATCTGACAATGAATTAATGTATTGACTTCTATTCCTTCCTAGATCAGATCAACACTACTGTCGTTTGTGTCTACAGATGTCTCCACAGTAACACCTTAATAGATTTTATTCCATCATTGTATTCTGAAAACAAAAATCCATTTTTCAGAATTATGGAAGAAAACAGGTTTGTAGAATGAATTATTTGTGTTAAAGGACTTCTAAACACTGTCCCAAAACATCTAGCACTCCGCCAGAAGTCCTGCTGGGGAAACACAGTGGAAGAACAGCCTCCGTCCAGTGGTACATGTTACATGTTCCCACTACCGCACATACATCCAATGACAGCTTGCTTTAGCTCCTGAAGAACCAGTTGCTGGGAAATTTGGTTCCCCCACCTGTATCTCAGCTCCCTTTTTATGAATGCTGGTTTAAATTTTTTAATAAAATCACATTTTTAAACACTGTCATTAGGGCAGGGGCAAACGCAGGATTTGTAGAGGGGGGTTTTCACACCATGCCGCTAGTGGGCGTGACAAGCATACATGGGGGCGTGGCTATAATATTAGACATTGCTTGGCTGCTCTCCAATTCTCCCTATCCACATAATATACATGGGCAATGCTGTGTGGACTACTGTTAGGTGCACACAGCACTCTCTTTTCAAGCAGAGCCGTGTGAAGTGGGGGCAGGGCCCAGCCACCTCAATTATAAAGTGCCTGAGGCTTGGAGGGGGGTTTCCAGGCAATAGGAACCCCCCTCAGTTTGCCTATGTAGGGATAGAGACAGGGTTTCAATTTTTCGAAAGAGTAAATCTAGTCCTATCCCAATCCTGCTCTAACCTTACACCCTAAGCCCAAGATTGAACACATCCCAAAACTGCAGTCAAATTTCCAATCCTAAACCTTAAGTGAATCCCTACCCCTAATCCTAATGACAGTATTTAAAAATATAAACCAGAACCCCCATTCACAGCTATTTTGCCAGGCACAATTGGGAGAATCCACAGTAATGTGTATACTGAATGTCCTGTAATACCAAGATCAAAATCAGAGGTTGTGTAATTGTAGCCATAGGCAAAATCATGGAGAATGTATCATGTATGTGTATGTTTTACACGTGTACTTATTTTTCCCTTATACAATGCAGATAAACCAATAAGATATTTATTTCTGTGTGCTACAAAACAAAATCTCTGTATGCCCTAGACATATAAGTTACCCGTGTAACCAAGAAAACACAGGCTTTTCACAAATTCATATTCCATGTATTTACTATAAGTATTGAACATTCAGTATATAGAATAAACATTGTCTATATGCTGCTACGGAAATGTCTACAAATCACACAGCCCTGCCAACAGTCACTGTCATTGCTTGTACAGTGCTAGATATGGCAGTATAACAACTTTGCTGTTTGTTTTAGAGGGGCAATTTCCAGGAGCTGTAAACACCCTGCCTCTATGCACGCTTACCTATGCATCCTTACTTAAGCTGCTTAATCTGACATCAAAAAAACTACTACTTACATATGTAGCAGATGCTTGTACCAGCCACATATAGTTTCTAGAACCAGTTTGTCGAGTACATGCAAACAGTTGCTGGACTTCCTTGAATCAAGGTAAATTTCAGAAAGCCGAACTGGTTTGATCATGGTCTGTGTGTATTTTAGGGGATTTAGATTGTAAGCTCCAATGGGGCAGGGACTGATGTGAATGAATAGTGGCGCTATATAAATAGATGATGATGATCATCATCATGACTGAGCTGGCTCAAATACGTTCAAGCTTAAATCACAGCAGTGATCACAGTGCGATTAAAAGCGGTGGTAGTCAGCATATCGATGCTGACTACCTTGACAAGACTTACCCCGAGATCTTGAGTCCGAACGCCTCTTTCCTGACAAGTATCGATGGCGACTGTTCTGCAAAGCGACTTCAACCAATCCTGATGAAGGAAAAAGCCGGCGCTTGTGTTTTGAACACGATTAGTGAACGCGAACTGCTGACAAGAACTGTAAATGGCTATTGTGAGCCGCAAATTTCAAACCAAAAATTTAACTCAGGTTCTATTAATAATTGCACCATGGACATGTTTGTAGTCATTGAACTGGTAAAATGTTATAGATTTCCAAACCGGTTCAAAATATTTAAGCATCGCTACATTTGCACACGATGTACAGTTAAGTATGTATGATTACAGAGCGATATTTTATCCATACTTGCCCACTCTCCCCAAATGTCTTCCAAGTAGGTCTCCCGGACTCCCGGGAGAGTAGACAATTCTCCTGTCCACTTCACTAGGAAGAGGGCAGGATGTAAGCCTTCGTGACACAACTCGTGGGGAATTGCATCATTTTGGCCCTGCCCGCCGTGACAGAATGTCTTGTTATGCCCCCTTCCACCCTCCCATCACGCCCCCCTCCGGATCTCCCAGAATTAAAAAGCAAAGTCATTCTTCTCTCAATCCTCCGTGTATTATTGTAGTGATAGGAGGAGGTCTGAATTTTACGGATGACTATTTTTTTCTAAGTCATTGGTGAACATTTCAGTTTTTACTGACTAAATAAATTTACTAACAGTTGGCATCTGTCTATTTGCAGCTGTAATACTATACAGCTTCACTATTGCTAACTGTATAACTCTGGAATTGCCAGAGCTCCTACGTTCTCTCTTAACCAGGCTCCTTGAGTTCTATTGGAATAACTGTGACGGCACAAGGCACTACAATCCTATGAAATTGTATATTATTTCAATAATGGTAGAAAAATGCAAAAAAACACAACAGTACAATAAAGTACAAGTCGTCTGCTAGGTAAAACTAAACACCCCTCTTTAATGTATAAAACTAGCAGATAGCTCCTTGTTGAGATTCTAATACAGATTCTAGCCAAATACAACACATATCACAATGAAATTTAAAATTAATATATTCAATTGTGTTTCTTTAGAGTCGTATTTTTCTTTAAAAGCATAAAAAGAGCAGGTTTGATGCATCCTCTGGACCATGTCATGACTGAGTTCTAAGCTGAAAATGTAAGTGCAGACACAGTGGTTACACAATAGCTATGGCACAGTAAAATACACTATAAACCATACCCGAAAACCATACCCAGGAAAAAATTCAAGCAAAAGAAAATAAAATCTTAAAAAGAAAAAATGTATAAAAAGAAAAAGAAAAATAACATGCTGTACATGGTTTTTCAGAGGAGGGCTGGCAAACTAATCCCAGGGGGCAAAACTCGACTCAGCAGCCTATTCTAAATAAAAAAAAAATGCAGATGCCCCCTTGCCCCCCAGCCTAGCCTGCCCCTGTGTTTTTTGCAGTTTGTCGCTCTGTAGTATGCCAGTGCAGAATTAGCCCATAACAGTAATTTAAGAGAGCCGGGAGAATGACAGAGTTAGTTATACAGTTATAGAGCTCTATCGTTTTCAACTTTAATTTGGGATATGCTGTAGCTATGGCTTAATTTCCATTGGGATCATTGCAATTAAGTGCTGCTATACAAATAGGGTTTGATTTAGAGTTCGGTGCAAATTTGCCCAAATTCAGAATTTGCAGTCGGGCATACCACATGGCCCTGCAGGGTAAATACAGCATGTTCTGGCATGCTGCACACACATACTGGCCAGTATTACTTTTACATTTACATTTTAGAGTGGGGCTAGAATGCGCCTCCCAGCCCGGATTTTTCTAGGTGCAAATTTGCAGCCAGGAACTGAATTTGCTCATAACTCCACATCAGCCCCATAATGGGCAACCCTCTTATCTATTCTAAGAAATACCCTCAACAGTCCCAATTTTCTTGGGACAATCAAAAGGGTAGTTGTCTAGTTAAAGTAGGGGAGATTTTGTTGGAAAGGGTCATGGTATGGGGACATCCGGTATGGTCTGGGCAGATTGAAGGCATGGGCTAATGTCTACCAATTTTTGGAAGTATACATGAGCCCTCTGAAGTTTGCAATATTGTCCACTATTATTATTATTATTATTATTATCCTTTATTTGTTGGGCGCCACAAGGTTTCCGCTGCGCCGTACATCATACAAACAGTACACTATACAGGGTGGAACAGCACAAAGCAATAAACAAAAATACCAGTACTTCAGAAACTCCAGGCAAGTTAAAGCAATAAACATGGAGCAGAAGAACAGATGAGGAGACAGGAGGGAAGGGGGCCCTGCTCATTTGAGCTTACATCCTAAGGGAGGGAAAACAGAAAGACACAAGGGGAGCCAGAAGAGGCAAAGGGAGAGCGAGTGGAGGTGAAGGGGTTATGTGGATGGTTGGTAGGCTTTAAGGAAGTGGTGGGTTTTCAGTGCATGTTTGAAGGAGCACAGAACTAGTTTTGGAAATTTTAATCTAGCCAGAGGAAATACAGAAACGCATCTCTGTTAAACAGACAATAACTGGGTTTACGTGGATGGATGAAGTGAAAAACAGTTTTTTGTTTTACAGCTTTTATTGAAGAATGTATCCAGATGTATTCTTAGGCTGAAGGATTGTGTTCCTTTTTGATATTCTTTACAAGAGAAGTTACAGTGGGAGTCTTCTGCCTAGATGTACAAGGAGCAGTATATGATTCCAAAGCATGAATTTATAGTGGTGCTGAAACAAAATAGCAAATAAGAGAATTACTAGTATGTAAAATGTAACAGCCCTGTGCTATCATATAAATATGTGGGGTGTAGTGTTATGATAGTATAGCCTTACTTTTTTTTATAAATATGTTACAGAGCTGAAACAACAAGAACAAATTCTGCAACTTAATTGCTAGTTTCATTAATATTCACAAGAATATGTGCAGCTGTTTGGGTAGAAGAAGTAGGAATACAATCAGGAAATTGATTTGAAGAGATAAGAAACCAGAGGGAAAATATTACTGATTGATGGAGGACAGCATAAGAAAATAAGAAATAGGTCCCTCGGGTTAGACAATGAAAGAAAGCCCTGGAAAACAAACAACAAATGGAGAATGATGCCAGACAACCCTCTGAGGGACTGCGGGAAGTACAAAGGGATTGTTGGAGAAACATTCAAGCCGTGCTAAGACGAGATACAGAACAAAATGTGCATGAGAACAGAACAATAGGCTATACACAGAGCAGGCTTCCCAGCTTACTAATTGTTATGTCTTAAAGTGTACCCCTTCCTTCACACACGATGGAGGTAGAGATGTTGTGGACTGAACCATACTTCCTGAAAATGCAACCTATCAACCTGTGGCTCTCCAGGCATTATGAAACTACATGTCCCAGCATGCCCTGCCAGTTTCTATCTGGCTATCGACTTTCAAAGTATGCTGGGGTTTGTAGTTTTACAACACCTGGAGAGCCACAGGTAGCCAAGCAAGCACTAAGTACTAGTGACATTACTGGGGCATGAAGCAATAGGCTGAGTATTGTTCAAGCTCACAAAATTGCCCCTTCCACTGTGTGTAGGTGACAGACCCACTTTAAACAAATTATTGCTATGAAAAATGTAATTTGGCCATTGCCACTTTTAGTCATGTCTGTAATTATTTTTACTTTAATTACATGGTAAAATTGAAGATATAAAGGAAAAACATAGTGTCTGACTGTTAACATGAATTGGGTCTTAAATCCCCTTGCCCTCACATACATTATATTACCATAAACCCCCCTGCTCTCACACACATTATATTACCATAAGCCCCTTATCCCTCACACACATTATATTACCATAAGCCCCCTGCCCTCACTCACACACACTGTACATTGACATAAGCCTCCCCTACCCTCACACATACACACACATTACATTGACAACAGCCCCCCCTGCCCTCAGACACACACACACATACATTACATTGACATAAGCTCCCCACTGCCCTCACACACACCTTACATTGAAATAAGGCCTCCCCCTGCCATCACATTTATCTTGTTCCAGTTGAGCTTCCAGCACTGCACACATGAGACGGCACCTGTTACGTGGTGCACATCCCGTGTGACATCTGGGATTGGACCACTCCACACATAGGGGGAAGGAGGAACGGCTCTGCGGCTACTAGAAGGAAGGTGGCTGATCCCGAGGAAGGGGCCAGCCACCAACCACCATGCTGTTCCTTCACTGGCACCCCTGGTCTGTGGGGACCCCTAAAAGAGGGGGGCCTGGGGCATGTGCCCCCTCTACCCTCTAATCTGTCTGTTTGTTGGGCTGGCTCTGTTGATGCAGATCTCAATTCTGCCGGTTCCCGCTGATAAAAAAAATAAAATAAAATAAAATGTAAGGCAAAAACAAAACAAAACAGGAGGCCAACGGACGGCCTCATTAGACAACTGGCCTACTGGGAAAATTCCCGGTAAAGTCTATTCCCAATCTGCTCCTGCTTACATACAGATTCAAATGGAAACATGTCTCAAGATACATTTGGATTTACATATGGTTGGAATTACGCACAAGTTCTGTGCTCTTTTTTGAAAGTTGTGTGCAAGTTGCGTCCACACATGAATACGTCCCCCTGTACGTATGCTATTGTATAGAAGTGTTTAATCTTCCATACTAAATAAATGCTAATTGGTTGTTTGAAATGTCTCCCCACCAATTCATGTTCTGCTGCCATCTGTATCACGTGTTCCCCACCATACTGGCCTAGTTTAAAAACCTCCCTTCCAGTCGCAAGTTCAGGGGGACGTAGCACTGCAAATTTCGTAATGTTGGTTCCACCCCGCAGCTAAATGTGATGATCGCATCATAGCACCATGAAGGAGGGACCAAAATGGTGTAATTTGTGGGGAATCACTGCATTGAGGCCGCCGTCCTAGTGAAGTGGGCCTGATCTCGGGGGGTCAGAGAGAATTAGTCTCCCAGACAGAGTAGGCAGTATGGTTCCCCACACCTTTTAGATTGTAAACTCATTTGGGGAGGTCCATCTTTACCTTCTTTTTTATGCCATTGTATGTAATTTATTTGTCTCATGATCCACTCAATGTACTGCACTGTGTAATATGTCAGCACTAATAAATAGATAAGATAATAGTTATAACAATAATAATTATTATTATGCCTGTGCTTAGGGGCAGAAGAGGAAAGACCACATAACAAAGTAATATCAACAAAGAAATGTATGCCAAGAGAAAAGGAGAAATCTACTAATACAGGTTTAACCGAGGTGCTGAAACGTTAAACAAGAGAGGGGATAACCACAGGAACATGATTTAAATGGTATTGATTCCTGAGCTGATATAATTTATTTAATGCAAAGGGCTAGGAGGCTTGGCCGCAGCAAGGCGTCTCTGGCCAAATTGGGAGTCAGATGAGTGGGTGGGTGCCAATCTCAATATGCTCATATCCATATTTTGACACCCTAGAGAAGCCTATATGAGTGCAATTAGCTTTTCAAAGTTGGAAAGTACTAGTCATTATATTATTCAAGACTACATCCCTGAACATAATACTGGATCAATAGTTAAGAAAACAGAAAACAAGTGGAAAAATTAACCTGCAGACAGGGAGGGAGAAAATCAATAAGCCGGCTGCTGCGTTGTAATAAAATTATGTTGTGGATCATCTGCATTGAACTGCAGTCTGACAATGACTGGTTATTAATGTAATCATAGTCAAGCAAATCCAATAATTATGTTGTCCGTTCAGTTAAAGGTCTGTATTCAACTTCCATCGGTGTCAAACGGTGCCGTATACCTTGAGAATTGATAGCAGTGGACACTTCAATCCATAACTCACTTGTGTTTCAATTAAAAAGACAAAACTATATTTAACAACTGCTCCTAATCTTTATTTCTGTTTACTGTTATTTTTACTGCAGTAAAAAAAAATAGCCAAATCATAGTATCCTGTAGATACATGTAGATATAGAAAAATGTATCATGTAACTGTACCTGTGAGCATGCCCTATAGTCATTTTTCTATTAGACAAACATATATCCTACATGAAACAGTATATAGAACACTAAGAAACCTGTTGTTAAATAAATAAATAAATAAATTGTTTCAAGACAATATTTGGGGGATACATTTCAATACTATGAAACAGCTTTTGTGTTTTTATTTAAAAGCAATAACATTTATGTATAATAACTGTATGTATATATCACACCCATATAACATTTCCTATAGCACTTACCAGCTAATGTATTGGAGGCAACCCTTTAAATAATGACAATGTCCTGGTTTATTGTAGATTACTATTTGCACTTGCTTGGAAAAATTCAATAGACAAGGAAAGGCTATATCAGCAATGTATCTTTGTTTTTAGAAGGGAGTCACATATCAGTCTTGTATCAGATGCATGTCTGCCTTGTAGAGCCTGAGCAGCCTTCAGATAATTCTACAGAGATGTTCTATGGCCGAGGATGTACAATAAAAGAGTACACTTGCAACGACAGTTACCCAGAAGGAACGTGGTGCTGGGCACCATAAAGGAGCCCAGTGGTGGTAGCAGGCTCCTCCTACTGCGGCAGGAGGGGCATATTTGGAATCACGAAAGGGGACAGTGGCAAAGTAAGCCCAGCTGGTTCCCAGCAACAAGAGACAGGGTGGCAAAGGCAGTCCATTCTGTCACAGATGTGTTTCAAAAGTAGAAGATATATGAATATAAAGGTGTCCAAATCTTTGGCTATTTTCACCAGCTAAACTGGCTCATTTAAACGAAACAGGCCTAAAGCCACCACTTGTGTGAGATTCAGGCAAAACCCAATAATTGGCAAAGGTTTGAACAGAGTTTTATAGTTTTATCCTTCAGGATGCAGAAAACATCTGACAATCACAATGACTGACCAAACTGATTGAGCCCCATGTGCTGTTGCCACTCAGACTGACCTTTGGGGCACACTTCACCTTTCTTCCTGCATATAGAACATTAAACAAGGGCATCAGTTGGGTTCAACTAATTATGTTGTTAATTATGGTGGATACTCAGTGGTGTTAGAGGAATATGACCATAGTCCTCTACCTATCCCCTTGTATCTTCATCTCTCTGGCAAGAGAGTATGAATGGAGAAGATACATTCACAGCCTGTAATAAAAGTTATCTGCTTGTGGTTATATAATATATAAATCCACCATGAATCATCTCATCTGGGAAATAGCCTAAGCTGGATTAAATAGTTTAGGCTAAAAAAAAAAAGCTTTAACATCAATTATTTAATTCAGCCCACGTTACTTCAAATGGAAAAAAAGTAGAGATAGAAATGGTCCGACATGTTCTGGATAAACAGGTTGTACTGGATTGCTAGCTATAGCTCTCCACACACATATAGATGCACTCATCCAGATCAATTGTTTCTAGTCTAGTTGCCTGTATATCACTTAGCCTGTTGGCGAGAAAAAAACAGTAATGATCAAGTATAGCAAGTCCCTGCACATACGCAGATTGATGCTGAATTTCAGTCATTACTTTTGTGTTTATTGGTAGCAAATATGTATTCCTGATTGTAAGCATGTAGCTCTCTATAATACAGAATTGATGGTAATATGGATATAAACTCCTGTAATTTATATCTGTGTAAACAGTGGGTTCTGATGTCATCACTTCAGTGTACATTAAGGAAACCTGTGTATTATACGTACTGTTGCACCCCCCCCCCCCCCCCCCCGTGGATATCTGTGGCCTTGTACTTTTATATTGTCACAGGACTCCTCAGTAACTTCCAGCATCCATATAATTTAGGGTAGGGAGTGCATTATCTCATATCACAGTCTACATGAAGCTTTTTGAAAAAGGCAGCAACAAACATAATGGTTCTGGAATGTTTAGCACATTTTCCTGGGTTAAAAAATCAGCATCTGTTTAGTGTTTTATGACCCCCATCACATGCTTCACTAGATCCAATGGGTAGTTTTACTTTCAAATTATTTGTTTTTGTCCTTTTCGAATGATTGACTAATATCAGGCCATTTGTTCTGTTTCGTCGCAGATCATTAGGTAAATTGGATCTAATAGCAGATAATTTGCATAGTTTTCTCTCTTGGCCTAGCAATGTTCTGCTGAACCCTGAATAGAAGATATCAGGAGTCTGTGACAGCTTCTGACAACCTTCTGCTGCTGGGACTTCAAATCCAAAAGTCTTACTGTATAATTCTAACACCACCTTGTGGATTGTGCTGATATATTTTTCTGTATATACTATTGTCTTCAAACATTTTCCAGATTGATTAATTTACTCTCTTATTCTTATTTCTGTGTTCAGTGTCAGTGTCAGTTGACGTAATAAATGGTTAACCGGATATAAGCAGGTTTAATATTCTGTTCAGAAAAAATTAAAATCCAAAGTTTTAATTTCAGATTAAACTTATTCACATTTGCAGAGTTTGTCTGAAATGTGATTGTTGTCAACAATCTTAACGAGCTCATAGGTCCTGAATGATCTCAGAACCTCCATACAGCAGACATATGACGTGGAGAAATGAACCACTGTCTGCAGTTTCCAGGGCTACCCAGGACAAGAAGTGCTTGAGCTCTGAGCCACTTCATCAAGATTAAGCGTGATGTCACCAGATACAGTTCAGTGCACTGATAGTTTCAGGGGCCGACTGGGTTGGTAGGCAGGTGGGGGTATCTGACCCCTGGGCCGGTCCCATATAGGGATACCTAGGACTGGGTCACCTGCAGTTTTTTACCTTTAAAATGTTCCTAAAAGGCTGCTGATCCGAGTATCATCCCTCGGACTAAAATTTGCCAGCCAGTCCCTGGATCCTTTGGATCCATGAGTGGGGACCTGAAAATGTTTCCTAATAGGAAACATTGATATGTGCTGTATAAGATATGTTAAGTAAAATTAAAATTCACGGTTCCCAGTTAAAGTCACCCTGGTGTGACTGAAGGAAAAAGAATACCTCAGTACTATGCTTTAACTTCAATGTCAACCTAAGTGTGTGAAATTCAAAATGTATTAATTAAAGTGGAAGGCAGTACATGATGCAATACCTAGTGATAATCATTTGTTAACTTAGAAAATAGTAAGAAAAGCAACAAAGGTAAATTTGGAGAAGCGGATTGGGGGTGTTCATGTGTAAATACAGTACAGTAGGCCAGGCACATACAAGCTAAGGGCACCACTTAGAAATGCGCAGACTTCAATGTATCCTTAGGCACCTTTTGGGAGGTTTATCTGTTGTGTGGCCATAAACCTGATGCTAGTTTATATGTTGTTAATGATGACTTGTATATCTTTGTTCTGGCTGCATATATATATATATATATATATATATATATATATATATATATATATATATATAGCTAACGCTGCTCCTCACCTTTATATTTATCCTCGACTATTCCTACTGACTAGATTTTCCTCATTTCTAGCCCTTATTTTGTTTGGTCTACAGACTATCAATTCTTGACCAGTTTAACCCTTTTCTATCTGCCGGTAAGCTGACTCAACAATATTTAGTTGATGTTTATGTGAAGACAATTGGCTTAATTATATATGACAAAATCAGAAACAATTGAGATCGTAAAAATATTCCGGCCTTATGGGTCATTTGTATAGTGAAGCAGCAGCACGAGGTTTGCTCCTCTCAGAAAACTTGCACAAGTCTTGACAGGAACTGCAGAAAATCAGACTGTGTTTATTCCACAAGTAGACTTAGCACCAAGTAATTCAGACCTACCATTTGTGTTGAGAAGTAGACAGTTTCCAGTGAATGTAGTGTTTGCATGACCATCAATAACGCACAAGGACACACATTGGAAAAAATTGGGACATGTTTACCTGATCCTGTGTTTAGCAACGGTCAACTTTATTTGGCAAAATCCAGAGTACGGCAATCTGCCAGCATCAAAGATTTACACCAAAAATGTAGTATATAAAGAAATATTTGTGAAATAGGAATTGTGTTTTTTATTTTGGAGCCAGTAATATATTCCACATCCGTGAGATAGATGATGCTCGGAATTTATCCGCTACCAAAAAACATGATCTTACTCTTACTTTTTTGCGACATTTTAACTTGTAACATAATCAATGCCTGCAAATGTTTATTGTTTTGTGAATGAATTTGCTTGCAGTGCCCACTAGTGTACATATGTGGTAAAGCAATCAGAATAAAATGGACTTGCTATATTTATGTACTGTACTGTACTTTATGACTTATCTCATAGGGGTGCTTAGTTCTTAAGTTGTCTGGTATGCTGAGAAAGCACTGTATTATTTTCCATGAAAATGTAGCTACATGGAGCACTGTTGGTTTCTATGATATTTAATTTTAACTCCTTTATGACTGAAAATGGTCTGCTCCTTAATAATCAACATCATTTTCATGTGCTTGTCCTCTGTAAGTTTCTTTAAAAAGAAGAAGTCTTTCATTTCCTAGTTTACCAATGTGAGAAATAAACTCTGGGCTTATCTTGGAAGTATATTGGAGTAGATAGTTTTTTTTTTATAAGCATTACAATGGGAAACAGGCTTTTCTCATTCATAGTTACCTTCTATGCACTTAGCAGAGAGCCCCAGATAATTATTCTGAAATGAGGTCTTATCATTCTCTCCAGTACATTAAAACTAAATATCAGAACTTTATTGTACATCGGACAGCGTAGTAAGAACACAAGACATACTGTATACTAGTTACTATTATCCATTATATCCAATATTATTGAACATACCTAAAGCTTTAGTACTTTAATAATAGTAAATCTAATAGATAATGGATCTAAATGTAAATAATACAATTATTATAGCAGTAGTAACACAGAGGGACTGCCCTTCAAAATCTGTAACCTCAGGTACAGAACTTCCTCCTTGCACAGTTGTCAGGTATCAGTGCTATTAGCTGCCACAGGGTGAAGGGAAGGGGGTGGGGGGGGCTGCCACAGGGTGAAGGGAAGGGGGTGGGGGGGGGGGGGGGTGGGGGGGGGGAGGAACAGAATAAAACGATACCTGACCACATCATTAGATTCCCTGGTTGTTAGTTGGAGGTACTATGGCTGCCAAGTTTTATGCCCAGTCATAGTTGCCTACTCTCATGGAATGTCCGGGAGACTCCTGAAGGGACCCCCAGGAGAGCAGGGCAACCTCCCGGGTCCTGGCCACTGTGTATAGTTAAGTGGTGCCCTTCCCCCCCCCTTGCCGCTATAGGCTAGAATTAATTATGTAAGTTTAGGGGGCGGGCCAAAAGACGTGATTCACTGAGCCCCCCCTCCACCCACCCCCCCTTGCCAACTTTTGCCAGTCCCACTTATTGTCTATTTACATGTAGCAGACTTTAAGGGTTTAAGCGAGACCTCTCTGGAGGTAATGAGGTTGTGACTTTTTGGATGAGTAGTGCTGGACCCCCTTCACTGACAGGTCTTATAGCCAGTGCAGCCCCTGCAACCACTATAGGACGCCACGGCCCAGGGTTACACCAGGCAGATGCTAGGGGTAACTCCCCAACTGCGATATTAAAGTGTTGTTTTCAATTTCATTTAAGTAATTAATAAAGCATATTCCAAACAAATTAATGGCTATTTTTCTAAACATTTAAAGACATAATGGGTTACTTGGGAAACACTCATACACATTGGAGGTAATTGGCATAAATTGATGGTTAACTTGATAAATAATTACAGACATAAAGTGGCTAATGATACAAAAAGGTTGTGAGATTGGAAACAAAGACAATAATGCAACTGCTGTCATAAAATTGTCTATTTTTTAAAATATGTGATATGCAAACAGCAGAAAGAGGTTAAAAAACAAAATAAAGTCTACAGTATTAAACATTGTTGCAGGCAGGGCAGTTCGTCTGGTCGGTGGCTAGATGTGTGATCGGTCAGCGTGCAGTGAGCAACTTCTGGATGACTTTCAGAGAAAACCAAACTGCTCTGACATTCAAAGAAATACTTAGTATTACTGTTTACTGTTTATTTATTATGTATGGGAGAGGATGGAGGGGATTAGATCCACTTTATCTATAGACATTGTTAGTACATGATACATTTATTATACTATTAAGATGCATAAGCTCATGCAAATCCCCACAATCCCTGTATACGTCACATCACAATCTCACGGTTATTCAAGAAGTGGAGGCCGTGGATTTCTAAGAATAAATTATGTTTGTCACTTTCTCAGGAAGGAAATATGAACACTGTCCCTGCTTCTGACGCAGAGAATGATTCACAGCAATCTTAATGCAATTCATTAGCTGTCAGGAACTTATCAGGGGGAATCATCACAAACAATGACGCACTTGTACAGATCTCAGGAGTATACCAACACTGTGATGGGTATAGGCAAACAGAGCATACAATATGATGGGCAAAATCTTTCAGCTACCATTATTGTTATGTTAATTAGTTTGAGATTTACAATTTACACACGAGACCAGTGACAGTGTCGGCCATGTACAAAGTTTTAAGTTAATCTTAACTATGTATTATTATACCACACACATCATTCTATTCCACAGCAAAATATAGAATAAAGTTTCTTCTCTTCCTACTTATCTAAAGCAGAATAAAAAGACTTAGGGGTAAATGTATCAAGCTGTGAGTTTCCAGCGGGTTTGAAAAGTGGAGATGTTGCCTATAGCAACCAATCAGATTCTAGTTATCATTCATCTAGTACATTCTACAAAATGACAGCTAGAATCTGATTGGTTGCTATAGGCAACATCTCCACTTTTCAAACCCGCCAGAAAATCGCAGCTTGATACATTTACATCTTGGACTCAACTGAAACTCATCTTCTGTTTAAAGGATGTGACCAATTCTAAACAAGTGGCTTCTATTAAAAGTGAACCCAAACATAAACATTTGTCAATACAACATGGAACTTCCGAGATTTAGTTTAGAAGAGACAGCACTACTTGGTTCCATATGGAAAACTCCTTAGTTTGGGTGCTCTGGAGAGCAGGCAATGCCATGTTACCTTCTCTGTAACTTTTAGCTCTGTGCAGGCAAACTAAAATACTAGTTGGTCCAGCCAGACTACAGGCAGATTAGGGACAATGTCGCAGTGAAGAGTCAGATAGAGTTTAGTGCTACTGTTCTGCAATACATTATAATAGATGTAGTTCTCTGCCACAATCATGGTACAAATGCCCTTGCATACTACCAATCCCCCATGGGGACTGTCTTTTGAAAAGATACCAGAAAGACTGTTACTGGGATTAATGGGTTGGGCACATCAGTGCGATGACCGAAATACCGACAAGACTTACCACGACTACTTAAGGGTGACGTTGTCACTTATAATGCCTACTGTTTGTAAAACTGAAGTCCAAGTATTGCGAGCAGTGAACATCCCGACACGAGTAAATGACGTCACTGTGCGACGCAACTCTAGTATTGTTGTTGTTAATGGGGTAATGGAAGCAGGCGGCGGCTGTACAATATTTTTGACAAAGGCTTGTACATTGTACAGCTGCCACCTCCTTCCATTACCCCCTTAACAACAGCAATACTAGAGTCGCGTTACATTACTAGAGTTACATTATATATTATCTGGCAGTACCTCTATTCACCGGAGGTGCTGCTATTGTGCTTTTTCCTTTGTCATTACTGGGGGTTAACCTGTGTCACTATTTATCTCCTGCACCTGGTGATTCCCTATTTATACTTGCCTCTTTCTATTACATGTGCTGGTCATTGTTGTCTTGTTGCTAATCCTTTTGGTTGTGTTCTCCTGTTTCTCCTGTGTTCTGGGACTTTCTCATGCTGCTGCTGACATCACTACTCCGGATTTCTCTCCACTCTACCATGCATCCGTTGTATGCCTTTGCTACCAGTATTTAGCTTGACTGAAATATTTCTGTGCAGTATCAGCAATATTCGGTTCGTATTATTTTCTGTATTTTCTGATTAAAACCTGCTCAATAAACACGTTATGCTTTCATCACATCCTGGGCTCCATAGCTGGGATTTACATTGAAGCGTGACAGTGGGGAGGTGTGACTGGCATGTGTGGGCATGTGGAAGGGTCTGAGTGGCATGTTGGGGAGTTTTGAAATAAATGCGAGATCTGAGTGGCAAGTGGGTGTCTGAGGGTATGTGGAGACCTTTTTTGGCAAGTGGGGATCTGAGTGCATGTGGGAGGATTTTGTGGAGAGTGAATAATCTGAGTGGCATGTGGTAAAATTTTGAATTGAGTGAGGGACATGTGAGGGCTTTTCGGGATGAGTTATGTGGGGGTGTCGAGGTCATTTTGGGGATGTTATTTTTATTGCTGAAATTAAGGTTAATATGTGACACATTAATTATGGTGAACGGTTGTTTGATCTTTTTTTTTTACACTGAATTTACTGTAGCTCTAATACCAATGGTCAACATAACTGTTGCTGTGTATGCTTAAATCCCCTGCCTATTAATCATGAAAATATGCATAGAAACCTATAATGCAGACTAGCTAAAACAGATTCCCAGTTCTGATTATTGGATTGAAATGCTATGTAGAACTAGTACAGACTGAAAAAACAAATGACTTCATCTTCTGTAGTCAGTTTCCCTTTACTATGGAAAAAGATGACTTTTTAATCCTCAATCCATTGTGACAAATACAATCATCCTGTTTACTTAACGCAGTGTGTGTTTTATTATGATCTTCGTAAGTACTGGGCTAAGCACAAGATGATGGGAGGGTGTTTGTTTCCTATGTTTTCACATCACCAGTCAATGTTTTACGCTAGTGGAAAGTGCAGATAAACATTCGTCACTGTGTGGTCTGTGCAAATCTCAGGTTACTGTACAAGATTTTTAGTCAATAGTACAACAAGTACTTCTGTCAACCCACATTTCCCTCTGACAGTTGCTCCAGGAAAAACCTTAACTGCTTCATAACATACAGCACACTAACGCCTACAAACACAAATAACACTTATGTATAAAACACAACGAGCATCTACAAACACAAATAACAATTATGTATAAAATACAATGTTACTTTAAAAATATGAAAGATTTTAGCCAACAAATCCATATCTGAACATACAATATGTGCAAGATGCATCTATTGAAAAAATAGCTTATCTTATGTTACAATAAAAACAGCTTCTATTCTGTTATAATAGTAAAAAAACAATAGTACAAAATAATAGTAAAAAACAAAACAACATAATAAACAGACATGCTCTCCCTCTGCAATGAAAATGTCCAACCAGCTCCAAAGCTTGAAAGTCTGGGCTGGATTTCACTATAGCAGTGAGACCACGGGATTAGGGACCCCCTGCCATAATGAACACTATCACCAGGCTGGACAGAACAGCGCTGGTGCATTTATGGTACTTTAAACAGTGCCCTCCCACTCAAAACCCTCCTGTGCTGTAGGGGCAGGAGTAATGAACATGATTTTTACCGCATGAGTGGCCTCACTACATGCACACACACCACACCATTATGCTGTGAGTACTGGTGTGGCAAAGTTGTCCCAAGCTTCAGGGCCATCTTAACAACATTATGGGCCCCCGGGCAAAGCAGTGCACCGGAGCCCCTACACACATACATATATTTATATATATATATATATAGATAGATGTACCTTGAAGGGTTTTTTTTGCAGGTTTTCTCTTTTGCAGGATTATTTATTCTAGTTAGGAGCCCTGCCTATGGGGCCCCCTTGCCCGTGGGGCCCCCGGGCACCTGCCCATCGTGCCCAATGGAAAAGATGGCCCTGCCAAGCTTCATCCCACAATAACTGTTAAAGAGTCCCAGGAAAAAATGTCTAGTAATGTTACCTCATAGGCATGTATTAAAGTCATTTTATTTACTAGTAGCGATATGTTTGTGTGTAGTTGACCATCTAATCCAGACCCCCTTATTTGATAAATTTTAACATTGATTTCTACATAGAAAATGAGTTCATGCAGTGTATTTCCATATAACATATCTTTGATTAAGGGACAATATTCTATGTATAGACTTCAAGATATGGCTGCACCTAGTTGACAAGAGTATTTTAAAAGCACATTTTCTCTCTAATACACTCTCTTCCTATATTATTTATATTTCACAGCTATGGATCAGGGTGGACACAAAACGGTTTAGGATAATATCATTTTAATCATGCATCAATAAAGGTGAAATTAAATTAGATTGTGATCATTTAAAAGATACAATGTATTTTCTTCTTTTTCCTTTGGAGCAAAGTGACTTCTTATATCTCCAACTCTGGCCTTTTAGTTTTAACTGTAGACAAGCCGGAAGGTTGGGGCGCTCAGCGAGTCAGAATAGTCTAGAAACAAGCCAAGGGTCAAGATGGGTAGTAGACAGAGAGTATCCAGGAACAGGAAAAGGATCGGCAACAGATAATCAATATATGTATCTTCAGCAAACAGCAGGCTTCATGTGGTGCAGGCACAATTGCTATAACCCTCCCTGCCATTTAAACTAATGGGGGCCAATCATCATGCTCCACTGGGAATGAACCCCCCTCTCCACAGTGCTTAATGATTGCAGTCAGAGTGGCTGCTAACAAACAAACAGTTTCCCGGGAGAACATAGCATCCCGGCTGCTGCATGAGGGACCAGTGTGATATTGAGTAGAGCGGCAGCTCAAAACATTTTTCTGAATCTTTGTACTATTTTGTTTAATTAACTGTCTGTGCTACCACAGAGGTCCCAGAGTGACTACATTATAACTTACATATAATGTTTAGAATATTTCACATAATGTTTAGGGACTAAATAGCTCACATAAAAGGGCTAGTCTCTTTACATCACTAAAACATCACAAAGGGGACCTAGGGCTAGATTTACTAAGCTGCGGGTTTGAAAAAGTGGAGATGTTGCCTATAGCAACCAATCAGATTCTAGCTGTCATTTTGTAGAAAGTACTAAATAAATGAAAGCTAGAATCTGATTGGTTGCTATAGGCAACATCCCCACTTTTTCAAACCCGCAGCTTAGTAAATCTAGCCCCTAGTCTTTATAAAAAGAAGTCATGAAATGCCTACTCCTAAATTAAAATCTAGGTTATACCCAAGCACATTCCACGCATGTGATATTGGGCAGAAAAAAGGAGTGGTTGCAAACTTTATCGCCTCTTATGTAACTCATTGAACTTTTAGAATCCTACAAAGATAAAGAAGGGAGATTTTTAATACATGTAGGTAAACCAACTAACTATTTGACTTCATGTTATGAATCCCAGTGCATTCACAAAGAGCAACAGTAGTGTAAGGCAAAGTGTCTTTATTCAGGTAAATATATTAACAAAGATAACCCAAATCCACAGATAACAGGTTCCAAAAGAGACTGTATAGTAAAATGGCAGGAACAAGTATAATAAGTTTTACCCCAGTCCAGAAGGCACAAGGCTGTCCAGGAAATCAGACAGAGTCCAGGAATAAAGCAGTGATCAGACAAACAAATCCAAATAGCCAGGCAGAGATCAAGCAAATTAGCGAGGTCCAGAAGTCTGTCCAAAAGGTCAGGGCAACAGGCAGAATAGCGTGGTCCAAGGTACAGGCAAATGATTCGGGGTCTCAGGCAAGCAGGCAAGGTCCAAGGTACAGGCAGGGGTCATACACAGAAGTTCAGTCCAGCAGGTATATATCAAATAGCACAGGAGCAGGTTCGCAGCAGCCAGGAACAAACGGATGAACTGCACAGAGCACAGCTAGAGGCAGGTACTTAAAGCAGTGCAACAGGTGCAGTTCTAATCAGGCATAATGCAAGGAGATTAACTCCTTCAGGCACGTAGAAGAGATCAGGAACAGAACAGCAGCACCTCTGGTGCTACGAGGCACTGCTGCTAGGTACAAACAACAGACAGAGTTGTAACAAGAACTGAAGATATTAAACTTTTAAACCATATCTCTGGAACAGGAAACTAACTTATGCTGCCAATTAAACAAATTTCACACTACAAAATTGCTTAAATATAATCAAGTAAGAACTCAAGTTAATTATAACATCCAGCACAAGGATTCTTAACCTTTTTTTGTCCAAACTATGTCTGAATTAGCTTTGCAACTCATGCTTCAGTTTTTCCCATAAATGCTACTTTTTGGCAGCAATTTAATTATATTATAGATTTCAACAGCATAATTGCAATAAAACATAATATTTGGTGTTTTCATTGGTAGTAGACAAAAGATTTCCTAACAAAGGATAATGGGAACCCACCTTAAATTGTTTGGTGCCAATCCATATATTAAGAGCTCTGACCTAAGTGACCAATCCTCTGATTGTGACATTTATAGATAATACACAAAGCTCATTCAAAGAACACCCTACTTGTGAGTTTTCACAGATTACACTGTAACAGCTGTACATACTGAAATAATCAAAATCCATTATTTTTTAAGCACATTGCTTAGGTCCTCTTGACCTTCTGGCAGTGGTAGATCATTTGCTCCTAAATATTTCATAGAAAATAAATTAAAAACATTAATATAAGACTAGGCTTTCTACTTAAAGTAATCAATTGCAGTCTACTTAAGAGCCAGCATGCAGATAGCAGTTGCAGATGGCTGCACTATAAACCAGCTCTGTGCCCTAACTCAATATTTTACAAGTACACCCCCAGTGTAGGCTTAAGCTACACTAGTGTGAGAAATTGTGTACAATTATCTGTATTCCTGCACTGAGGAACCCACAATATGATCTGAATATGAAAGTCTTAGTAATAGAGTAAAACACATGCAAACCTTTTAATATCCTTCTTTAAGTAACTGCTTAAGCAAATTGATATTTATGAGCTGTCTTGCGTGAAGTCCTCACTTTAGCTAGTGCTAATTTTAAAGATTCTTAATGAATTTTGGCTGCTTGTGAACAAGCATGCATGCTAATGTTTCAGTGATTTATACACAATGTGTTAATTGAGCAGCTCTTACAAGTGTATGATGGAGTTCATTAGTATTCTTCTTGATATGTTAATAAATCGACTCTAGCAGATATATATTGGTATATTATTTCCAAAACTTGCCCACATTAGCAGATGAAGAAAAGGTCTCCCTGATGGAAGGGGGCGGATCCAAGCCACAGCACATAATAAGTAGCCATCTTTTTTCTCATGATTATTATTTATCAATCCATGGTATTGATCCAAATCTAATACATAAGCTTAATATTTTATTATACTGATGAACTTCATATTGATGCGTGGAAATGGCAATCAAATAGTATCATGGTATATAAATATATTAATCATCATACAAAATTATTAATCACAGTTGAAATCATATCCATTCCAATAATATAATCAAAATTTATTTTGTAAAAATTGTGATAAATATAATTATCATATAGTACTTGAAAGCTGTACCTAATAAAGCGGCCACTGAGTGTATCTTTAAAAGCGCAATTTTACATACCAAAATGCTGTCTTAATAGTCTAGGACGTTTAGATAGTGCTTGGAAAGAAATCTGAAAATCTGAAATTTGTCTCATGAGATTGAGATTTTTTTTTCTCGATATCTGTACGAAACTATTAATAAACTTCTAGCACCTGATTGGGTGTTTTCATGCATAGATTTATATTCTGAGTTTTCCAAAGATGCAGAATTCATATATGTTTGGTCACACACAGAAACTGATGGAGATGGACCTTGTTTTATCACAGCATTGTGAGTTTTCTTGTCACCATCACCATTGGCATCCAGTCCTGAATCATCAAATCCTAATCAATAAAAGTTATAATATAAAAATGCTTGATATATTAGACTAAAAAACCCAGTCTGCACAGAACAAATTGAAACCAAGCTACATGCTGCCCATGTGGACACAACTGGGGATACATTTGCACTAGAACGTAGTTCTTAATTTGGAATAATGTCTGTCTGAAAGCACTGTTAAGGAATATATATATTTAGACTTTTAGTGCATTTTTGTAAATGCAGAATCTAGACCAGTGATCTAGACCAGTGATGGCTAACCTGTGACACTCCAGGTGTTGTGAAACTACAAGCCCCAGCATGCTTTGCCAGTAGATAACTAGCTGATATCTGGACACCTGGAGTGTCACAGGTTAGCCATCAATGATCTAGACCAGGGGTAGGCAACCTGCGGCTCTCCAGATGTTGTAAAACTACAAGTCCCAGCATGCTTTGCCAGTAGATAACCAGCAGATAGGTGGCAAGGCATGCTGGGATTTGTAGTTTCACAACACCTGGAGAGCCGCAGGTTGCCTACCCCTGATCTAGACACTTCCTCAGATGCTGTATTCATGCCCCTTTCCTAACCTCAATACAAAGTATGGATAAGAACAAATATACCTGAATGGATAAAGGCAGTATTCGAGGCTTAACAAACCCAAAAACAAACTATAAGAAAGAGAAAGAGAAAAATATTCGTTTTATGATTAATGCATTACGGACCTTGTTTTAGTGTGAAATTGTGTAACAGCATGCTGGCCATTGTTAGACATGATATTGTTTGTTAATGTGATGTAATGACAGTATTTATGCACCCTTAGAACAAATGTGTTACTAAGTCTCATATTTACAATGTGTAATGCTGGAATTAATAATTAGTATAATTATGCAGTAACCACATAGAATCTGTTAAAAATGCACCCACCACTCTAGTAGCAAAAAGCTATGTTTAAAATAGGGGAGCATAGAACTACAGATGACATTGGTGATGGCAGTAATCAGGTATCTGAAAAACCCACCTAACAAAAACATAAAAATGTGGAAAGCGCAAACTCATCTAGACTAAAGGTAAATCTGAAGTGTCTGTACCGTCTTTGGAGGAATCCGGAAACTCCTCCCAGGATTGGTCCACAGGTCCATCAGCAGCACCGCCTGCTTCCACAAGCAGCATGTGATTCCCCCATACTTTAGCATTGGGGTTTAACCCTGAAACATTAGCTGATTCCTACAAAAATTAACATCCAAAACAAGATATTAAATGATATTGTGAAAGTAGTGATCACAGTACTAAACTTCTCAATGGCAGAAAAAAAGAATAATCCCCCCCCGTCCAAAAAAAAGAAACAATTTAAAAAAAATAATCAAATGCCTGTAGGAAATCTTATTTCAGGTCACCTAATTCCACCTAAAACTAAGCTTTTAGCTTTATTTGGAGATCAACTTTAATTCATATCCTTAAATTAAACTGGTACATAAACTTATCTATATATTAATAGCATAAGTACGACTTTTATGAGTGACTTATTTTTATGATGCCGTTGTCTGAGCAGGGCACATCATATTGCCAATTAAAGATCTTAGTCTGTAGACTTGCAGAAAAATATTGGCGTTGTAATCGGTTGCATCATTTTGGAGTTATTTCGCAAAACTTCCTCCCGCCATTTACAACAATGCATTATCATTGTCCTCTGGAAAATATGACAGTTGGCAATACACCTGTGCACCTGCTGGTTGCTCTGAAAACTGTGACAGTAAGTGAAGTCTCCCTGTGCACGAGCTGGGTGACCTGGAACTTGTGATCTGCTGGGTGGTCTGGAAACTGTGACAGTTATTTTCAGCCACATATATCAGCACATCTTTTGGGGACCATGCTCAGCAATTTAACTTCGATGGAAGAAGTTATACATATATTGTAGTGAATAAAGATTATTTTTAGCTCCTTTAATATAGTGATTGATAATATACGCTACTTATTTATTCATTATACTCCGTTGTTAAAATTTCTACATGTAATGTAGTGTATAAAAAACTTATTGAGTTCTGTTAATAAAGTAATTTAGTCTTTACATTTCAGTGTAATTTAAGGCGATTACCGCTGGTTTTCTCTACTTAATTTTTATTTTGTCTATGGTTGAAAGACATTTAGGCAGCAGCTCTAGTAGTATAAAGGGATCCAAGTCAAAGCAATGTGCAGCAGGACATCACTGTGATGTCTGACTGCGCACATATCCGGGTAATGTTGTATTGCTGTTGAGTGCCTTCACAACCATTCCATAATCTTTGAATTCAATAGGCCCTTTAAAGTGTTACCATAACAAGACCAAAGGGAACTATCATTAGCAAGCACTTTCAAGCAATTGTTCCAATAGTTACCTCTGTTGTGCGAATGTTGGACAAAAAAAAATCCCACTTTATCCTTGTCAGACAGATGCCAGGCAGATTTTATTATGTAGATTATCTATATCTAAGTATAACCAATTATGTATATATATTATATAGGAGTTATTACTAAGTAATGCCCGGCAGTGGAGGGGGGTAGGTGATTTCCAAATGTTTTGGTGAAAAAAATGGAAAATAAAAAAAACACTTGCTGCAATAATAATAAAATTAGAAAGTACAATGTATATAAATGCAATAATATATGTTAATTTAAAAAAAATATGACCTACCATTGTGTTTCTTACCCACTATGTACCCCTCCTTCCCTTCCCCCCAACATAATGTCTTTCCCTTAACCTTTCTTTTTGTTCATGGGCCTTAGACTGCAGATCAAGTGTTACATTTTCTCAATGCAGTCAGGAAAAGGAAAAGGAGGTTCCTAGAATCTGCTTCCCCCTTCTAAAACACAGAAATATTCTGAATCGATTGTAGGGGTTTTCTGAGCAATTGTAAACAACCCCTAAGGATGTCTCTGAACCTGACGACAATATGAAGGTATTATTATATTGTTGCAAACATTATACAGTACACGTTTCTTTCATGGAATGCATGCTGTATGAGGAAATATATGCAGAGCAGATTAACTGTATGACATTAAAAAAATAGATAAGGTACTTTTGCTAACGTGTCGTAAACACAACAGCAAGCCATAATCACGCCGAATTTGGTCATCTGACAACAGAACAGGAACAACTGTTCAAAGTATTAGTATCTGGTGTAAGTACGTGGTTAATACCCTGACTGCTGTGTCCAGTGCCATAACTAGACATTTTAGTGCCCTGGGCGAGACAAGCCACCGGCGCCCCCCATCTAAGTAGGAGTGGCATTTGGCAAGTGGGTGTGGCCAACCTAATGTGTGGGTGTGGCTAGCACTTTACTGAAAGAATTCTTATATATAAATATATATATATATATATATATATATATATATATATATATATATATATATATATATACACAGTAGTGGGATTCCAATAAATTAACAAACGGCTCTCTGCCCTAATGACCATTTAAAGCCTCTTTACGGCTCTGCATTACTGTGTCCCAACACCTTCTGTGCCAGACCACAATTCATAGCATTACACAGCGGGGGACGAGCCACGAGGATGCAAATGGCGTTATTAAGCCCCATCTTCGCCAATGGACCTGAACGGTGCCTGCTCATCTGGGAAGACTAGACGAAATTCGGGAGCCTCCCGGCCATATTGGGAAAGTAGGCAACAATGCTCTAAAATGATCATTTAAAGATAACCCATTGAACACAATCAACAGTTAACATGTTGACCTGGCTACGGCATAAATTTGCACTTTTAAAGAACCTAATAAATGCATCCCAAAGAATTGGCATTTTATCTATGGCTTGAAATGACCCGGTAACCATTATTTGTGAGATCTCTCAGAACGCTTAAAAAACTGTAAATCACACATGAAGTCTCATTAGTGTACCTCATGCACATGATCGCCAGTCACTAAACGCTGTGACGTCTTCATTGTAATCGCCATACTTTAAGTTAAAAACTCTCAAAGTGTTAGAGGAGGTCACCTCTGCGGGGGGGGGCGAGAGAGAGAGAGAGAGATAGAGAGAGACTGACTTACAAGAGTTTGATGCTGCCTTCAGTCCTTAAGTTCCGCAGTGGAACGCATGTGCGTTCCACTGCGGAACTTAAGGACTGAAGGCAGCATCAAACTCTTGTAAATCAGTCTCTCTCTCTCTTCAGCCCTTAAGTGGAAGTTAAGGGCTGAAGGTACGGAGACATGTAACAGTCGGCTGCTGCGCCCCTTGGCCTTGCGCCCTTGGCGACGGCATGGCTCGCACCTGCCTCGTTACGGCTCTGACTGTGTCAGTGCACTTTCATTTATCTGCAAGCTACTTATCTAAGAATGAAAAGGACCCCATGCTAAACAATGTTCTCTGTTTGTTTGTGTCTAGCACAGGGTAATATATACGGTACATAAACTGCTATCTATCTATCTATCTATCTTTCACAATATTTAATAGGTTCAGAAAGCTCACTGACCTGGCTTTGTTGGGCCTTTGGGCCTTTGCATTGATTAGTTATTTTGCATTATCCATACTGTTGCAGGAGGGATATAGTGAACCCTTAAAAAGAGTCAATGAATTTTCTCCTTCGTAGAAATCTTGAATTTCATCTTTTCTAGTGGGATGTTCTTCAGTGTCTTCACACAGTGTTAAATTGAACAAGCTGGTCCTCTCAAAAAGTGGACATAATTATTTGCTATAACAGCAACCCATTGTAAAACCAAACTCTGCTAGGGGATAACCTGAAGATTGAAACACATGGCATTGTCACTGTAATTACAATCCAAGTCACTAACACCTCTCTATTTAGAAGATTTGGCCAAACACTGACCGACAGCTGGCAGACTCTGAAGGCGATGCATTTAACTTATCTATTGCCTGATAGTATTGCTATGTAGAAAACACATAAAAGTAGCGGGGAAAAGTAACTGTTAATATTGATAATATTCTGTAACAATTTCATATGCAAACTATTGCAGCACATAAGATTTAAGAAGGATCTGTGGTCAAGTTACACACACAGAGGACAGGTGTTAGACCCAAAACTGGCCTCAGTGAGAAACAACTGAAAAGGCCATGGCCTGACAGCACTAATGATGATTATTTTAGGGTAGGTCTTTCAGACCACTCTAGAAAATAATCAGTTCAGATTTTTACAGATGAACCTCCAAAGAGAAACAGAAAGGCAGAGGTAGGAAATCACAAGGAGGATGTAAGTTCTCCTTGTGATCAAAAATGGTGGCCAATTTGTGAAGCCAAAGTTCATTAAAATATTGACAGATCCCTACAAAAATGTACCTTAGAATGCAGACCAAGTGTTACAGTTTTTTTGAATGCAGACAGGATTAGGAGGTTCCTAGAAGCTGTTTAATCCTTCTAAAGCACATACATTTTGTGATTCAAGTATAGGGGGGTTTCTGATTGACTGGATGTCCCTGCACCTAACACCAATATGATGGCTACATTATATGGTTAGAAACATTACATAAGTACATTTGTTTTCATGGATTGCATGCTGTATGAGGAAGTATTTGCAACTTTATGAAAATTAGATGAAGTACTAACTTGGGGTAGGCACAACAGCAAGCCATAATCAAGCCGAATTGGTCTACTGAAAACAGAACAGGAATAAGGGCTAGATTTACTAAGCTGCGGGTCTGAAAAAGTGGGGATGTTGCCTATGGCAACCAATCAGATTCTAGCTGTCATTTTGTAGAAGGTACTAAATAAATGAAAGCTAGAATCTGATTGGTTGCTATAGGCAACATCCCCACTTTTCCAAACCCGCAGCTTAGTAAATCTAGCCCTAAGTGTTCAAAGAAGTCATCTTCTAGTGTACGGACGTGGTTAATATTCTAACTACTGTTTCTATGCCTTTTCATTTATCTACAAGCTACTTATCTAATAAGAATTATGATGACACCATCCTAATCAATGATCTGTGTTTGATTGTGCCTAGCACAGGGTAATGCTTATAGTTCACAGAATTTTCTGTCATGCCTCTGTGCAGGTTATTATTAATACTTTCTGTCGTGTTGTAAGAACTTTCTGGAACGGGCATCACTCCCAGTCTGTCTATTTATCTTTCTATCTATCTCAGTTTTTAATGGATTCAGTAAGATCACTGACCTGGTTTTGATAGGCCTTTCCATTGGTTCATTGTTATCTACATTATCCGTACTGTTGCAGAAGGGATATAATGAGCCTTTAAAATGAGTCAATGAGATATTCACCTGCGTGGTGATCCTGAATTTCATCTTGTGTAGTGGGATGTTCTTCAGTGTCTTCACACAATGTTGAATTAAGCAACCTGGTCCTCTCAAGCATTATTTGCTATAGCAGCAGCCCATTTTAAAATCATGTTCTTGTAGGAGAGGAGCTGAAGATTCAAACACATGGCATTGTCACTCAAATTACAATCCAAGACACTATGGCCTCTGTATTGAGGGTATTTGCCCAAACACATATTGGCATCTGCCAGACCTGTTTATGTATGATAGTATTGCTATGTAGAAAACAAATAAAAGTAGTGGGGAAAAGTAACTATTAATATGATAATATTCAATAGCAATTTTTGACGCAAACTATTGCAGTGCATAAGATTTAACAAGGATATGACGCCTCCCCATCTCTCGTTTAGTGGCTGCACTGCACCTGACCTTGGGACTTCAGACGACACTTACACAATGGGGACACCCAGCCAGGTGCAATAACCTTGTCCTTATTTCAGAGGACAAGCACTAGATCAAAAACTGTCCTTAGTGAGAAACAGCCAAGCAGTGATTATGCTTTTTAGGGAAGGCCTTTCAGATCACTCTGGAAAAGAATTGGTTCAGACTTCTACAAATGGACACCCCAACGAGAAACAGATAGGTACTGGTCGGGAATGACGAGGAAGATGTAAATTCCAATACAAAATGTGTAAAACTGAGCTAAATGTTGAAGGTGTGATAATATATCTTTAAATGTCTTAACCCCCAATGAGTGCTCTAATCTACATAAAGGGCTCAAATGTGCCTCAGCTTTCAAGCACAATTTATTTGATTTCTTTGTGTATCTGAATTGCTCTATATGTAATTTGAGCCATAAGAGGTATATTTCCTTGAAGTTTTTGATTTTTTTTAAAAATTAAAGCGATAGATGGAGTTCCAATTGTTTTGATTGAATCAGATAAGTTAGGAGTACAGACTTAAGAATCGATCTTAAAAAAAGTTCTAATGAAGATCTTTTAATATAGAGGTCTTTGATATTAATAAAAATGGTGCCCAACCCATTTTCAAAAGAATTTCAGAATTCTACCCCCTACAACATAAAAGTGTGTACATTGAAAGTTTTTTTTATCAAATCACGATGAATGATAAACTGCTGTGTAAAAGCTGGATTTTTAAAATGATAACCTGTCAAGAAAGAAACAATAGTTTGACATCTGATACCACTATTTTAATCAAACATGCCTATAAAGGTGGAGGTCTAGTCATTCAAGATGGTTGAATATCTGGCAGAGGTCAATTGGCAGCTCAGTTATATAAAATTCTACTGTAAATTGTCCTTGAATCCCATCATCCAGTTTCTGAGGGAGCTAAAAGAATTATAAGATCAAGCATTGGTGGGGGGGGGGACTATGTGGAGGGATGCTTGGATTTTTTTGATTGAATCTCACTCTGTTATTCCTACATATTTTCACTTTCCAAATATTCATAAATAACTCATGAATCCACTGGGACGTCCTATCATTTGTAGTGTTGGGTATCTATCTGTTTCAAAATTGTCTCTTACTAATCTGTCACTCTTTGATGATTGCTTTTTCTGTACTGCCTCTCTCTGTTCTTACATAAAAGAGGAGAGTTATGTTTTCCTGACCTGTGATGTTGAACATCTGTATAGTAGCAACCTTCATAATCTAGCCATTGAAGCTGTAAAACAAGTCATTCTCAGTTTCTATTAAGTTCATACTTTCGCAAAAATATTTTATGTTTAATTCAGTTTTATCATAGGACAGAGGGGACTGCCATGGAGACTAGATTTGGCCTGAGCTTTGCCAACCATACATGGATTCCTTTATGTCAAAATACATCTAGGATGGTGTTCGGGGCGAACCTGGCCCTCTATGGCAGGTATTTAAATGATTTGTTTTTTATTTGGGATGGGGTTTTTGACTTAGGGTTACAAGTATATTTCACCTATCACATTTAAGTTTCCTTGCTATAGCTTATTGGTCATTAATAATTTGATAGCAACTGAAATCTTATATAAGAAGGTTGATTGCAATACATACCTTGATTATCATAGTAGCTGCCTTTCAAGTTGGAAGAACAACATACCTGAAGGCCACCTACTCAGGATCAAGAGAAATGATTCTACCAACAGGCTATTCCCTTATTGGAATCTTTAGTTAAGAAAAGTTATAGTGGTTATAGTGAGGTGAAATAGTTTGACAGAGAGTCTCTGCTAATCCTTAAAAACAAGTTTGAGAATAATAAAAAATACTTCTTTCTGTCTTGTGTTTCACAATAAAATGCCTACTCGAATAAAGTGAAAAGTATTATTTAAAAAATAAATAAATTCCATTATGAAAGCCATTACTGAAGTCTGCAAAATCAGAAAAGTCGACAATCATTTTTAGAAAATCTAAGACGTTGATATACTGACCCTAAGTTTTTTCTTAAAAAAAGGCAAATTTGTGAAGGCGAATAGAGCTAGGTGTATTACATTTCATTTTATGGTACACAAAAGCAAGGAAATTAGTTCATTTTCAACACAAGAGAGATTTGATTTTAAAAGCTTTATAACTTGTCAATCGACCTTTGTTACTTATTTAGTTGAATGTAGCTGTGGGATGCAATAGGTAAACTGGATACTTATTTTCTTGAACATAGATTGACTTTTATTAAAATGGTCAAGACACATACTTTCTCGAGTCATTGTTTAATGAAACACAATGGAGATCTCCTGGGAAGTACAATTAGGGGAATTGAAATTATTAAGACGACAATTAGGGGTGGTGATCAATTCAAAAGTAAAAGAGATGCCTATTGAATTTACCGCCTGGTTCCAGCAGGCTTAAATGAAAACACTGAGCTCAATGATTTATAACATCTTTCACATGTCTCTTGATATTCTATGACTGTAATGTCTATCAATATGAGTTATGTCGTCAAACTAGATATATTAAAATAGATAATATTGCCTTGTTCTATAATTCCTCTAGTCCTATTTCTCCTGTGCATTACCTTTATTTAGACATTCCAATATATCCCACAGTGTTTATTTAGCACAGATACATCTACTTTTTGGATACATTCTATCCATCTTATACTGTTAACAGCATGGCAGTCTCTTTAAACAACGGTCAGCCGACGCTGACATTGTAAACTATGTAAATGTGACTTTGGCCACAAATAGGATGGCAGACTCATATCTGGGTTCTGTTTATTTACCTTGGTAGCTCCTGTTACCTGCTGATAGTCTAGTCCTGATCACTTCTTTCATATTATTAACCTCTGTAAAAACTGATCCAAAATACTTAAAACTTAACACAATTTATAATTGGCTCCATTCAGCTGAATAAACCGATAACTTTCTGAATGTCTTCTCCTAATTGAAAGTATATATTGAGTTTTGGGGATATTCACTTTTAGTCCCACCTTCTTTGCATCTCTATCTTGCCTTATTAATCCTTTCTCGTTATCTTGTAGCCGGCTGAGACAGCATGTCATCAGCATTTGCAAGGTTTTGTGAATTGTGCAATGATTGAAGATAGTTTGTAATATGAAACTTTTGAAGTAATGCAACCTAGTGATGGGGAGATTTAATTTATGGGATGATAGTTACTATGGCAGCAAGGTGATATACAATGTGCTTAGAGGAGGCTGAGTTTCAGACAATAGAGAAAATGGAGGTTGATCTAATCCTTCCATGTCTTCAATATTTCTGCCATTGTAAGTTAATGTGATCACCATGATTGGACAAAGTGGCTCGTGTGTGAGAGACATAGTATTGTAGTTGTAATGTTAGAAGTTTCCATGTGAGATGGAATGTGGATATAGTGTAATCTATTGCAATGCATGATGTTTACACTACACATTTTGGCCTTTGACTGAGATAAGTGAAATGAAGTATTATGAGAATAAATGTTAGAAGTTTCTACGTGAGATAACTAGTTTATAGTGTAGGAATATATGATTTACACCACACAATAGGTGACTAAAACACACACAGACACACGATAACTTGTATATGTATAAAACAGACATTGAATGTAATGTATTGTATGAACATCTATGCTATAGCACTCATGTTAATAGAGTAAATGAAACCTGTTGATTTTGTATAAAATATTCTGTTTACTGTTTGATAATATATATAACTTTTACAATTAGACTGTTAATTAGGAATACAAAACATTTTAAAAGAAGCTACAGCTTGTGTCCAGTCTTTCTTGAAAATAAAAGCATAAGTTTATTCTATATAAATTGGTCCTGTGGTTTTAGTGAAAAATAAGAATTATATTTCTTAGGTTAAACCAGAACTACCTTTGCGAGGAGTTGGTTGTAGTCATAAATAACGTTATTAAATGGTCTCGCCATATTTGCCAGACTATTAGTATGCTTTTACACATGCTCTGCTAGGGGATGAACTGAAGATTTAAACACATGGCATTGTCACTCAAATTACACTCCACGAGACACAAAGGCCTATTTATTGAGGCGATTTTCCAGAACACAGATTCAGAAGGCGATGCATTTAGCTCCTCTCTGCTTGATAGAAAACAGTTTTGTTTTTGTGTGCAAAACAAACAATCCAACAATACTAAATACAGCAAACACAAATTTAGGTAGTGAGAAAAAGTGACTGTTACTTAAGATAATATTCGGCAGCAATTTTAAATGCAAACTAGTGCATCACATAAGATTTAAGATGAATCTGTGGTCAAGTTACACACACACACAGATACAAATAGAGTGCAGATGACAGGTGCAATTTGGATGTCTATCAGTCTGCAGTGCTGAAAGTTAGTTTTCACCATAAATAGACTGTGAATATTCTGCTCACTTGTCAGTTAGGGACAAGCTGCATTCACATTTACTGCACATGCAGTAGTACAATATTTAAGATGGTCATGAGTGATGTGAAGGGGAGAATCTTTGCACCTATGATGCCCCCTGCGTCTCTTGTTTAGTGACTGCACTGCACTTAGCCAGGGGCCTTCAGTCAGCACATACACAATGGAGACACCCGACTAGAGGTGATATTGTCATCACACCTGACTAAGGCATTATGTGTCTATGTATGGGTGATGACATCTCACATACATATGTGGGTGCAAAGGATTCTGGTAGGGCAGGTTTAAGCTTTTCAAGCGCAGACTCCACAGCTCTCTTCTTGGATCTCTACCCTGGAAAATGAGCAAGCATTTTTATACTTGCCCCACTTCCCGCCTTCTCCATTTGTATATGGGAACAATAAGTGGGACATTATTTTAAGAATATTATTAGAGGAGAGGGGGAAGGAAGTTTATTATACATAGTTTTTCAGTCTTGCAAGGACTCTGAAAAACCCTCTGGACCTCCAAGGATTTTAAATTAACAGAGGAAGACCAGGACACTCTAGGGCATCAGCCCCGGGCTGGTAAATATGAATTCATAAATTCAATAGAGAGATAAAGAAATGTTAAAGAAATTTTAAATGATGAACTCTTAAAAAAATTAAAATATAAAATCATTAATTTTATTTTGATTAATCTACCATTGTGTGTCTTCTTAATGCTATAAAGTAAATACATTAACATAAGTAAAATAAGAAAACTATGAAGTGTGAACTAAAATATAAATATTAGTGAAATTGTACTGCACTCAGATATGTCTAGGTAATTAATGTCTGTTAAGCAGAGATGTCTGGGTTAGGATACTTGCAAGTTAATGTATATAACAAAATAATGCTATCTAAGGGAGGACAAGGCTGAGGCACAATTGCTTAGTTCAAGGACGTAATTTGGATCTTTTTTTTTTTTTATGAGACAACATTTACATTGATCTACTTGGTGCATAAACCAGCATGCTGATGGTACTAACAATTAGTCACCCCCTTTCCCAGCCATTCTCTTGTTTGACATGATTAGGAGACAGGGAGTAAAAATGTATGTTGATCGGGCTGATTACCAGGAAGGAACAAGGTTATACCCAGACTTGTCACATGCCGGTCATTCGGCTTCCATAACCGAAGACCGACACGCTCAGCTATTCCTCCCTGATTCATGCTGCAGCTGCTGGCGTCCTGACTTTGGTGTTGCGCATGTGCGGATTGTAACCCTGATGTCCTCTGCAAGTTTTCTATCGGCTATTAGACCTGGCTCCAAACTTTAAAATGCACTTTCCCCTTCTCCTCAGGGCCTGTTGATCAAGTTACCTGTCTGATTAGACTTACCGTTTTGTCTCTTGTGTTCTACCTTGGATCCTCAGCGCTTATCTGTCTTCGTTGTGCCGCTGGCTGAACTACTCAAGCTGCACCTGTCTTCGCTGTATTGCTGACTGAATTGTTCACGCTGCACTTGTCTCAGTTGTGTCACTGGCCGCGTTACACAAGCTGCACCTGATTTCACTATACTGCTGGCTGAACCGTTCAGGCTGCGCCTGTCTCCGCTGTGCCAATGACCAAGTTACTCAAGCTGCACCTGTCTTCACTATACTGCTGGCTGACCTGTTCAGGCTGCGCTTGTCTCCGCTGTGCCACTAACCGAGTTCTCAAACTGCACCTGTCTTTGCTATACTGCTGGCTGAGCAGTTCATGCTGCATTTGTCTCCATGGTGCCGCTGGCTGAATTACTCAAGCTACACCTGTCTTTGCTGTATTACTGGCTGAACCATTCATGCTGCACTTGCTTCCGTTGTGCCACTGGCTGAATTGCTCAAGCTACACTTGTCTCCATTACACTGCTGGCTGAAGTGTTTGTGCTGCATCTATCTCCATTGTGCCGCTGGCCAAAGAGCTCACACTTCATCTACCTTTATTGTGCCGCTGGCTAAAGAGCTTACACTTCATCTACTCCCATTTTGCCACTGGCTAAGAGCTCACACTTTATGTTCCTGCCTTCATACAGCATATCTTGTTCTACTATCTCCCCTATAGCATCTCGCCTGACACTCCTGGTAAGGGCCGCGACATGCGGACGGACGCAGCTAAGCCCAAACCACCTTGCGGTGGTCCCTGGTGAAAACCATCCGTCCGTTAGACTCCGTGGCTTACTAGGAGTAGTGCTAAGTTTGGCAGACCTAAGAATCCAGTTTACCAAACCATGACAAGACTGTAGTTACAATTACAATAAGAAATTATCATGTATGTTATTATAAACATTTATTTCTTAGTAGTAAGATTTGTAGTCACTCAGAGTATGGTTTCTTTTTCTTTATCTATTCCTTCCACTTCCTGGTCACATGTCTGTCCTTTGCTGATGTAGTCTTATAGATACACTATGTTAAGTTACTACTTGGCAGTGATATATATAGATATAGCACACAAATATCAACTTTAAATTTCAGTGTACAAATAAGCTATTAAGTATTTGTGTGCTACATGAAAAAACAGTCAGTATTTAACTTATGTGCAAAACAGAAAACTAATTTTCACCCCTTGCATTGTAACATGGTTTTGTCCAGGAGACTTAAATAAGAAACTTCTTAATTTAAGTTCCTTAATGAATCAGGCCCTAAAATTCAAATTCATGACCCCCTGTGGGCTTTAAAAGATATTGATGCCTTAGCCACAGTTGCTGCACATCATGAAGATAATATGGTAATTAAAAAAGTTCAAGCAGAAACAAAAATGATGAATTTGCATATGGAAGCTGCAAAAGCAAGCATACAGGGTGTTAGACCCAAAGCGAGGTTAAATGCATATCCTGACAGGAGTAACAGATCACAAGTGATTTGTTATAACTGACAGGAGAGGGGGCATTTTGCCAAGTATTGCAGGAAACCTAGGAAGCAAAGGAATAGGGTGAGACCAGATCAAATAAGCACTTCTCAAGATAATATTGATTGACGGTCCAGCAGCTCCTATGCCCATATGTCCAGTGTTAAGAACAGACCTAAAGGAACCCACTGTAAAAATGACAACTAATGGTAATAAGCATGAATTTCTGATTGATATAGGAGCTGCAAGATCAGTGTTAAAAAATGAAGTTGCATTACCAACTGCCAGCAAAATTATAAATGCAGTAGGAGTCGTTGGACGAGTTATTTCTTTAAAAGAAACAGAGCCAGTTAGAGTCACTTTAGGTCCTATCACAGATAAAAATTATTTTTTATTGGCAGCAAATGCTCCTTCTAATTTATTGGTTAGAGATTTGTTGTGTAAATTAGGGTGTTCAATATTTTGTACTCCTGATGGAGTGTTTTTAGACATTCCTGAGAAAAATAGGCATGGAGTGCAGCTAGCTATTGACATGAATACTAATATGCCTTATCACGACACATTTGAGATTCAGCCCCTATGGTGCTATCAACCAGGGCTAAACAAAATGGTAGATGACATGCTAGAAAGTGTACCGAGTCAGTTGTGGACTACAGATGCAAACAAAACTGGGAAAATTAAAGTTAGCTCAATTTCTGTTAAATTGAAACCAAATGTAAGACTTCCCTCATTGCCTCAGTATCCTTTAAGGCCAGAAGCTGAGCAAGATATTCTCCCTGTAACACAATCATTATTACAGCAAGGAGTTTTGATTAAATCTCAAAGTCCCTGTAACAGTCCAATCTCCCTGATAAAGAAGAATGGTGGGCGGGGCTTTAGGCTAGTTCAAGACCTAAGGGCTATTAATGCGGTAGTTGAACCCTTACATCCAGTTGTTACAAATCCTGTAACAATTCTTATGCAAATACCACCAGAAGCCCAGATTTTCTCAGTCATTGATTTATGTACTGCCTACTTTTTTATTCCTATACATGAGGATAGTCAATATCTGTTTGCATTTACCTATCAGGGTGAACAGTACACCTGGACTAGGATTCCCCAGGGTTTTGTAAACAGTGGTACTATATTCAGCCAAACCTTAGCAGTTGATTTAAAGACTTTGAGATTTTCATAAGGAAGCACACTCATCCAATATATAGATGATTTGTTGTTATGTTCTGATTCTTTTGAGGCATCATTTTCAGACACTGGCGAGTTGTTAATTCATTTGGCATATTCAGTACATAAGGTGTCAAAGGATAAAATGCAGTTGTGCAGTTCACAGGTCTTATATAGGACACTGTTTAAGTAAAGGGAAAATACATTTATCCCCAGATCGCATACAAGCCATTCATGATTTAAATTTGCCAATGAACAAAAGGAAATTGCGCGGATTTCTTGGTTGTGCCGGTTTCTGTAGGCATATTTTATCAAACTATTCAAGTTTAAGTTCCCCTTTGTATGAACTTACAACTGATGCTGTTAAAGAACCTCTCTTTCACACTGATATTACCAAAAGTTGTTTTGAACAGCTTAAACAAGAACTCTTGATAGCCCCTGCATTGGGTATACCAAATTATGAGTTATCATTCACTTTGTTTTGTCATCAACATTCAGGTCATGCTGCTGGGGTTTTAACACAGCCCCATGGTAATATTCCCAGACCTGTTACATATTACAGTAAACAACTTGATCCAGTGGCTAGAGGGCTCCCAAATTGTTTAAAATCTGTTGCAGCCACTGCCTTGTTAGTAGACAAATTTGCTGATATAGTTTTGGGAAATCCACTTCCAGTACAAGTCCCACACGCAATAGCTGCTCTTTTAAATTGCCATATGACTAGACATGTTACAAATGGCAGACTAGCAAAATGGGAATTGATTCTCCTTATGGCTCCAAATATTACAATCGTCAGATGCAATGTTTTAAATCCTGCAACCCTGTTCTATTGCTTCTGATATTGAATCTTGTAAGTATCAAAGGGAGGGGGAGGTATATTTGGATACAGATGATAATGATTTGGCATTAAGTGAATCAGACAAGGAGAATACACATAAGTGTGAACGTTAGAATTCTACAGATTTTGAGCCACATGATTGTGTTGTGTACATGCAGCAAACTACTGCATCACAACCAGATTTAAAAGAAATACCATTGCAGAATCCTGATTTAATTTTCTATGTAGATGGGAGTTGTCATAGGAAAAATGACACAGGATCATTACAATCAGGATTTGCAATAGTGGTTTATAATATGACTGTATATCCTGAAATTTTATCATCTCCACATTCTGCTCAGATCGCCGAATTAAAAGCATTAATTAAAGTTTTTCAATTGGCAGAGGGTAAAACAGTAAATATTTACACAGATAGTAAATATGGGTTTGGTGTCGTTCATGATTATTCTGAAATATGGCGACAAAGAAATTTCATCACAGCTAATGATACACCTGTTGCTCATCATTAAGTTGTAAATGAATTATTGCATGCTATTCAGTTACCAAAACAGGTAGCAGTTATTAAATGCCAAGCGCATATGACAGGACATGATGAGGTAACAAAAGGAAATCATTGAGCTGACTTAGCTGATTGTTGAAAGTACTGAAATCCTAAATGTTGTAATACCTGATCAAACTGAACTAATTGAGATGCAAAAAGGTTGTGTTTCACAGGGAAATGATGGGAAATGGCAGGATGTCAAATTGATAAAGATGGACTGTGGCATGGGAAGGGAGGTAAGCCTGTAGTTCCCAAAGCACCCTTGCCAGCATTGGCACAATGAGTCATGGATTAACCCATATAGGTAAGGCTATGAAGAATATAGTACAAATGTATTGGTATGCACCTGGATTTTCAGCCATAGCTGCCAGGTACTGTGCTTCATGTGTTACACAGGTCTGCAACCAAAAAGCTGTTTTCATAATTTTATCTGATTCTTATGTTTTTTGGTGCGCTGAATTGGAAAATGACCACTGTTTTTTCTTGGGACGGCAGTTTTTTTTTTTTAACAATCGAAATGTGCCTTGGTCAAACAGGTAACTGGAAATCGCTAAATTTCAAATTCATCATACTTGGGGAAAAAAAACTGAACATGGAAAAACAAATTTATTTTCACTGCCAGTGCTCCCAAAAACATGAAAGTAAATGTTTATTGGTCCTGATGGTGATCACTGCATTGTTGAGTGTGCTTGCTAGGGCCTGCCCGGACATGTTCTTTCATGCATTAACTTGTTCTCTGATTCCTCCACAATTATGTATTTCATTTCATCCTGCTATTGTCTGTGTGGTTCAAAATTAGTGCAATGCCTCCAAGAAAATGTGTAAATTCGCCTGACAGTTTCTGTTTCATATGTGGAGAGTTCATGGTGAAAAAGCAGCAGTTGAATATTACGGATTTTGTTAAGAAAGTTTATTTTGTTTATTTTAAATTAAAACTTGGTGACCAAGATAAAGTTTGGGCTCATCATAAAGTATGTAAGCGGTGCGTCGAAGATCTTCGCAATTGGTCAAAAGGCAAGATAAAAGCTTTTCGATTTGGAATTCCTATGATGTGGCGCGAGCAAAAGAATCATAGTGATGATTGTTATTTCTGTTCCTGTGATGTGAAGGGGTACAATTCAAAGTGGAAGTGCACCATCACTTATCCCAATCTTCTTTCTGCTATTCGTCCCATTCCCCATGGTCCAGACGTCCCTGTGCCGGACCCTCCTACAAACCTGGATGAAGTCAATTGGCCTGACGAGAATGGAACTGTACCTCAGCCTGAAGATGGATCAAGTTCTTCAGATGTTGAAGCTGACGAACCAAAACTTTTCTCGCAAGAGGAACTCAATGATTTGGTGAGAGACCTAGATCTACCTAAGCAATCTGCTGAATTACTTGAATCTAGACTTAAAAGCAAAAATTTGTTGATGGAATGTACATCTTTTGCATGGTACAGACATCGGGTAAAAGACTTTCTGTCTTACTTTTTTCATGAGGGCAATTTGGTATTTTGCTCTGATTTAGAGGGGTTGATGGCTCAGTTCCACATTCAGTATGATTCTTCTGAATGGAGGCTTTTCATTGACTCTTCCAAAAGAAGCTTAAAAGCAGTTTTACTTCACAATGGTGGCCGTTATGCGTCCATTCCTGTTGCTCATTCGGTGTACTTGAATGAGATGATTTCACAAGCAATCTACTTGAGTGTGGTCTTAATTTTGTCGTCACTTGTGCAAATGAGTTAATATTTTTCATGTAAATAAAATATTTGCGTTAAGAGATTTTTTAAAATGATGACCATCCGTTTGTTCAAAAACCTGATGTCCCAGGACAAAACGGCTGTCATTTTTGGATTCAGGGCACCAAAAAACGTAAGAATCAGTCAACTAAACCAAAACAGCTGTCCAAAAATTTTTTTTTGCAGACCTGTGTTATCTATCTACAGAGTAATGCAGGGAAGGCAGTAAAAACAATACCTAATGACCTGCCACCAACTGATGGCCTGTTTCAAATAATTCAAATTGATTTTATCCAACTTCCTAAGTGTAGGATGTTAGAATATGTATTAGTATGTGTTGATCAATTTTCCGATTGGGTTGAATGTTTCGAGTTACGAAAGCCACCGCCAATGTTACAACTAAAAATATTGTACAATAATTTGTACATATATGTGGCATACCACAGGTAATTTCTTCTGATCAAGGTCCTCATTTTATTGGATTTGCTTTTGAGAAAATGTGTGGATTGCTAGGTATAAAACAACAACTTCATGTACCGTACCACCCACAAAGTAGTGGGAAAGTTGAAAGATACAGTGGAATTATTAAAAGTAAACTGTCTAAGATATTCAAACATGAATGCAATGGCCTGAAGCATTACCAATAGTTTTACATGCTATCAAATTAACCCCTTCGAGGTCCTCTCAATCACCATATGAATTTCTGTTTGGAAAAATTCCTAATTCCTAAAATTCCTAATTTGACTGTGAATTGCAATACCAGTCAAAGCTAAGTTAATGATGTGACTTTTAACTACATTCTATTGTTTACTAAACAGTTGAAACAGATTCAAGCTGCTGTGATTGGCACACATACAATTCCGATTGACAGTGCCTGTCATAATCTGCATCCTGGAGATTGGCTGATGCTAAGAAGTTTTTTGAGATCTGGTTCGTTGACTGATCGGTGGGAGGGTCCATATCTCTTGTTATTGACAACGCCAACCGCGATAAAGGTCAAAGAGAAAAGCACTTGGATAGATGCTTCCCATTGTAAAAAGGCAATCAATCCTGATCAAGTAAGAAAGTAATTATCACCTTTATTCTACAAGTAAGGAATATTTCTGAGACCATAATAATGTCTCAGCCCTTACAAAGGCAAGACGCTCTCTTCTTGATGAAGTCAGCGAATGAGAATTTTGTGAAGAGGAAAAGACAAGAGACGGAAAGAAACTGATATTCAGAGTTGATAGGTCCTCAACCATATTTGAAATTATGGTCATTACTAATTGTTATAACACTAATGACATTTGCAATTGGTATTTTTCTTGAACTGTATGTTTACAGCCCTGTAAATGGACAATAGAACAATAATGTAACAGCTTCGGAAAAGAGAGGTAAAAGGGAGACTACATCACATGAGCATTGCAAAGATTTATCTCCAATACAAGCATGTATTTGTAAATATTGTGAGTATCATTTAGAAAGACAATGCGTACAATGGTGCTCAGATGATTCAAATTTTTTTAGTAATCAACATCCTATAGATGTGTTTCATCAATTGATAGGAAAAAAACTTAATACCAGTGAGTGTTGGGTTTGTACTCAAGTACTTCATAGACACCATAATGTTGCTCTTATACCGCTTCCCATAAATGAAAGCAAATTAGGTGAGAAGAAATGTGGTAACAAGACAAAGGGAGAGTATAGTACTACCATGCCCCCACATATAAAGTTGATAAAATATTATAATGTGATACATGAAAATATAACATGCTATAATAAAACTGCTAACCCTACAGTTCAACAGAAGGGAGTGAATTATAATGTACCGAAAATATATGTAGGAGCAATGAAAGGATGTTTAAGGATTGTACAGTTTAACAACTTAAATTTAGTTGAAGAACTAATCAATATAACATTGAGTGTAAATGTAACTAGCTGGACGAGACATTCTGTTAATCGGACCACTTGTGAATTGGGCTGTGAGGCAGCTCATAGTTTAATGTCTGATATACCATATACACTTACTGAGAATTTGCATTTCATATGTGGAAGGCGAGCATATAAATGGCTACCTCCAAATTCTGAAGGTATATTTTATATTGGAGAATTAATTCCTAGTACAATTATCATAGAACATAAGGATCTGATTGACACGATCACTCAGAACATAAACCATAGAATTAGGAGATCTGTAAAAACTGTAAGTACTCAATATAAACATCTTTTGAAAAAAGAACATTCAGTCAAAGTAAAGGTAGGTTTTGAAAATTATTTCACTCATGGACATATTGGATATTTAAACAATATTGAGGCAATTGAACAATTAGCTGATTTGTTGGATAACATTACAGAGATTTATGATGACACTTTTAGATATGTTTCCAAAGAGCTTTAAGCTTATAAAACTGAATTATCCAACATAGATTAATATTAGATTTTTTAACTGCACAAAGTAGTGGATATTGTCACACATTAGAAACTGTTTATGGTGTGCATTGCTGCAATTATGCCAGCAATGTAACAGACAATCCAGAGGAAGAAATAGATAAATATATGTTAAATATAGCACAAATAAAAGATAAATTCAGAATAAACCATAATGGTCAAGATTCTGGAAATGATGACTGTTGGGAAAGTTCTTGGTGGAATCCTTCTACTTACAGGTATATTTTCAGGAGTGTCACGATGATAGAAAGGTTTATTCTGGACATTAGGAAAATATGTTATTTTTTTTTTTAAATAATATGTGCATTAATTTATCTACTTTTAAAATGTGTTCCAGGCAGGCCCAGCGCTCCCATTAGGCAAGGTTAGGCACTTGCTAGGGGCGCCGGGCTCTGGAGGGCGCCACAGAATACTAAAAGACTTTAAAACTGTGCAGCGACCGCTGACCATACCTGTCATGGCCGCCGCACAGCATTCAGATGCACGGGGAGGGGGGGGGGGGGGAAGAGGCTATTTTGTCACCACCGCCGCCTCTCTGCTCCGTCTCCTCCCCTCCACTTACTAGTGTCAGTGAGTGGAGGGGAGGAGACGGAGCAGAGAGGCAGCGGTGGTGAGACAAGGTAAGGAGAGGAGGTTTTTGCGGGGGGGGCGCCGCTTTTTTAAAAATGCCTAGGGCGCCGTGGACCCTAGCACCGACCCTGGTTCCAGGTATGTTAGGAAAGTTGTGCATGGTGGGAACGAATGCTTTACAAATGAATATTGTCTCAGAATCACAAGGGAAAGTCTCAATTGCATTGAAAAACATCAAGCAAAATAGGATATTTGTACCACAACTTAAACTTTATTTTAGAATTTTTTTTATATTTGAAATGTTTTTTTCTAGTTAAATGTTATAGTGTGTGAATTGCATTCACAAAATAGAATAAATTATGGTACAAATATAAGTTGGATAAAATATTATGAATGTATTATATGTGTTTAGATAGAATAGTTCAACTGTCTGTATTTCTATGTATTCTGTGCAAGGGTTAAATTCTTTCTATGATGTCTTAGAATGAATAGGGGGCCTCATTGTATACAGGATGTTCCAATAGATATCAGATGTTTTAAGTAGGCATAAGCCTTAGGAATGTAAAAGGTCACATATGCCCCTTGACTTAAGCATATAGGTTTTATGTTTGATGAACTATCTGTCAAAAGCATTTATAATTGATTTCTTTACAAACTGTAATTTTTATGTATATAAATAGATCTGAAAGTTGGATGCGCCACGATATAAAATAATAAATAAATGATAAATAAATAATAAAAATATTACCCTTAGATGACGGACTATGTGTAATTTTTATGTATTTAATTTTTATGTATACAATCTGTGTACATTGAATAAAGAGGCAGTCTTGCTCTGTCCTGAACGAAGACTCATGCATTGTATTACGGAAGAATAAAATAACTTTGCCATTTCCAGACTTACTGCTTTCTGAGTGCATCATCATCCTATTGCCCGTATTCAATAGGTGGTGGAAAACCTGAAGTGTGTGGGGGTGTGAGAACGCTGTGTGGGGGCGATTCAGTAGGTCTATAATCTGTGTAATAGGTAGAGAGAGACTGCAGGCTGGAATCGTGTGTAACCTCATACAGCAAACACCCAAAGTCCCGGCAGCTGGGAGCATGTTCGTGACAGATATTATCATACCAATAATTATTATAATACAGACATTATGTACAGGACTGCCTACATTATATTAGTTATTATTACACTGTAAGGCTATTAAATGTATTCAGCGTTCCTCAACCAAATGCATTTTCATTGCAAGGTGAATGCAAAATATATTTAAGCTGCACATGTTAATTTATTATGCAGTTAAACTCCTTAAAATATATCATTAGCAGCATTCAATGTCATCACTTATAAGCTGGACTCATTATCAGCATAAATAATAATATGCATATATATGTTATGGTGGTGGGTTAAGTATAGCATGCATATATATGTGTAATTTGTAAAATACTTATGTAGGACAGTAACTAAATAATAGGTTATGACCAAACCAGTTTACCAAAGAAATATAAACAAGGTTTAAAAACAAAAAGCAAGTGGAGACCCTCCACCTTACTGAGAATGGGGCTGCCCAATTAACTAGATGCCTGGCACCATGCCCCAGAAGCAGGGGCATAACTAGCAATCACTAGACCCCATAGCAAAATTATGGGAGGGGGAGGCCAGTGATGCATATCTATTTATGCTCTGGAGGGGGACTTCTGGAGCAGATGGACACTAATTGGCAAGCCCGCCATTATTGCCAGGTCTCACAGCAGCCACATTGACTGCTATAGAGGTAGGTAGAAGTATTTGCTCTATGAGCCAGAGTCTGGAGATACATCTCTAAATATATGGAAGAACCTCAAGACATGCTTCATCACAGAATACCGGTCATGAGTCAATTCAGGGTTCTTTGTTTCCAAAGATAGATGGAATCAAAAGACCTCGCGTAAACTACTGGGGTCTGAATGTCATCACAGTAAAAAAAAAAAACAGAAACTCTTCCCTACCGTTCTCATCTCAGACCTTTTTGAGAGGCCATGCCATGCAGCTATCTTTATAAAATTGTAATCTTTGGATCAAGTAATCTTATCCAGATACGAACGGGATTTGAGTGAAAGATGGCCTTCAACTCCAAGGATGGGCATTTTGGCTTATGTAAATATAAAAAAACACAAATACCTTGTGTGGCGCTCAACAGGCTGTGATTCAAAGGACAGTTGCAAGGGATCTGCGGTCCCCCTAATAAATGTGTACCAAAAACCAGAATTTGCAGCAATAGACTCTGAATCATATAAACAAATAAAGTGTGTGCTGCAACATCCACCTAAATTTGTTAGGTGTTAACCCATATAACAATTGAAATGGATTTGCAAAAATGATGGTTGTTAAGTCCTTCTAATACAATTTAATCACATGTTCCATACATATAAACCATCGAATATATTGAGTGCTTCAAGCATTGCATCCTAAAGTGATACGGAGCCAAGAAATAATATATCCAAAAAAAATACCGTTAATTTGTCAACAATTCGTGGACCGCCACACGTAAGTTTTCAAGGTATATGATCCCCAATTTATACAATGTCCTCAGCAGATTTTATGGGCTAGCAGAAAATTTATTAAGCAGTTGGTTTGAGCTGCATGTAATGATTTCTTACTGGAATCATTCACGGTCCGTCTAATCGCACAGCTGTGTGTACATCCAGAAATGATACTCAAGGACAACTGCAATCCTGAGCCCCTCTATGGCTCCTCCTCAATCTTACATGAGCAGTATATCATGCGGTCTTTAAATTGTGTGTGCACAGACACTATAATTTCTTGAATATAGTACTCAGATCAGTCTCTGGTGATAGTATATGTAGAGATGAAAACGGCTGGGAGAATCACTTGTTAGGTGCTCACAGACCTCAATTTTGCCAATAGCTTATTCCAGGTATCAAGAAGAATATGTTAAGCCAGAAGATGTCTCTGAGGAAATCACTTCAAAGCTATGAAACGCATCAGTCTGGTTTAACATATTCTTCTTGATGCTTTTTCTTTGATCTCCCATAAAGGCGATGTTGTTGCCCTGTTCACGCTGCCTTGGGGTCATCATTGACTCTGCCCTTAATTTCACCCCCTACATCCAGTCCCTTGGCCATTCTTGTTGCCTCCATCTTTTCCAAGAATCCCCCTTTCCTCTCCATGGATGCCACCAAGACCATTATCCATGCTCTTTTCATCTTCCACTTTGGCTACTGCAATCTTCTCCTCTCTGGCTTGCCTAAAATGTCTGTCCCCCTGAAATCTGTGCTGAATGTGGCATTGCAAATAATCTTCCTCTCTTGATGTTCCTCTCCTAATATGCCTCTTTGTAAAACCCATTGGCTCCCCATTCTCTTTAGCATACAATTCAAGTTGCTTATCTTCACTTGTAACACCCTCTTTAATGCCTCCCCTCTTACATCTCACACCTTGTCAAGAAATACTCTCCTACTCGCCCACTACGTTCTGTCAATGACTTTTGCCTCTCATCATCTGTCACCATCCTGCCTTCTGGACTTTGCCCGCCATGCTCCCCACATCTGGAATTCCCGGTCACGCCCAATTAGACTCACCCCAACCTCAAATGTTTTAAACGCTATCTCAACACTTAGCTTAACACAGTTTCCTGCCCAACCCCATCTGAAGACAATTCCCTCGTCACTCTCCACCTACCCATTTCACTACAACTCTATCCTCTCTGTTTAATACACTATTCTTCTTAATGTTAACTCTCACAAGTTTGGCCCTCTCAACCTCCTATCTCTTCATCCACTTTAGGTTTCCTTTTTTCTAGTTGCATCTTCTTATGTAGTTGCTTCCCCTATAGTCTTTTGCACTGATTGTATTGTTTCTCTGTCTCTTACTTATCTGTATTTCCCCCCAAAAAATGTTGTGCGACACTGTGGATTTTGGGGCATATAAATAACTTCAGAGGATGATGATGATGGCTTTTACCAAATGGTGGCACCTTTTAAAAAGTGCTTGATTCCCCCATTATCATCTTCACAGAACACAAGCCTCTCCAGTACATGTGACTGAACTCAAAACAAGCAAAGGTGCTTTCCTGCCACTCTTTCATTTTGTGAAAGCTGATGCTTTCACAAGAACACTTTGCCTCTGATAAAGGACAATCTTTCCCTGTATCTAATTCTTAGAATGACCATTTTATCCAGGCCAAGATTGAGTCACTGATCATAGTGCCCAAGAATTCTGAGCATGAAATTTATGTCCCCCCATGTCAACCACACTATAAGTCTTCTAACGGGGACATAACTCCAAAGTGGGAGGATATTTGGGCATCCAGAAATCCGAAGACCTCATAATAAGAGAAGTGTGGTGGTCAACCCTACAGACCGATGTCTACCTTCATATACTCCTGGACCCACCTGTATGGACTTCATTATCCACCTTCCCACTCCCAAAGGAGCACTACATTCTGGTGGTTGTGAATGGTTTCTCTAAATAGTTACACTTCACAGAGAAACTACTACTTTCCCTACAATTATTTTACACATTTTCCAAGATTTTAAGACCACATGGACTCTCCCTGGTGATTAAGCAGGGAGCCCAACTTGTGGCAATGCTTTTGAGGGCCTTCTGCAAGGGGTCAGGTATCTCTTTGTACTTTTACTTCTGGTACAACCACTAATCCAATGAACAAAAACAATAGACAATTAAGCTCTCAAGCAGTTCCTTCAGAGCATCATTTCATACACAGGGCCACTGGTTGTTTTTATTCCTGTGGGCAGAATTCACAAGAAACAATCTGGTTTTTGATATCATCACTCTTCTTCAATCACAGAGTCCACTCGGTGTTTAATTGTGCATTTTGCACTTTTGGCTGCATTTCAGTAGAATTTTACTAATGTAACATGTGTGCTCTTATACGGAGTTATCAAAACAATAAAAATATGTCTGAATTGACTGGGTTTGGAAATAATGAAATGTCAACTCAGTTGAAGACTCACATTGGTGTAAGGTGACCGACTATTGTGGAAGTGGTAGAGGACAAACTTTGCATTGCAATACATTTGTTTGGATCAATCTGATTACTTTTTGACTTAGCTGTGATAGCGTTAAGTAATTAGTCCATCCTAAATATGAAATTATTAAACAGCAAGTAAAGTCCAAATTTGACACTAATGTATATTAAATGTTGTGTATTACTGAGCTGAACATACATGAAAAATGGGAGTGTTTATACAAAATATCTATTTTACTTCCCTACAGTAGGTTTCCATGTTAGGAGGGAAGTGCTTCTTTTAACCAAGGAGACCATAAATGAGAGCTAGACAGACTTGGTTTAAGATATTTAAATACTATGGGATGAAAACATGAGTACATTATATTTGATGTGATATGAATCCTCTGTGCATGTCCCTTCAGCATATAATCATGACTATCAGCTAGAGTGACTCATAATGGTTTTATATGCGGATGCCTAAGTGTCCTTGACTAACCACAATGAAATGTGTATTCTCAGAGGTAGGCTGAAAATAAACTTTTGAAGCATTCTTCTATATTTTTGAGGTCTGAATTAGCAGTAGAATACCTTTCTATTGGCCCATGGAAACAACGCATAGGCTGTTTGCATACTTCTATTAGTCCTTCAATAATATATATATATATATATATATATATATAATCTATATATCTATCAATCATGTTTATTGCCACTAAGTTTATCTACTATACCTTTCAATTAAGAGTAATCCTTTACTATATTGTATACTTAATACTCTAAAATTAATTCAAGTCCTAGGAATCTTACAAGGAAAAAACTTAACAGTAATAATTATTCCATTTCCTTTTCAAGGCTCCATGGCAGCCGTGATGTACACAGACAATATATGCAAGGATGGAATACCATAATAAACAGTTATAGAGCTAATATTACAACAAAAAAGTTTTTTTTTTTTTTTTTATTGAATCACTGTTTAAAGGATTTTCCTTCCAACTTGAGCTTCAAAAGAAATTACCACACCCAGAAGATAATGTCTGGTAAAGTTATACCACACTGCTGCCTTGTATAAATCATCTGCAGAGGCCTGAGCTTCCCATGCTGAGGAGGTACCCACCACCCTTGTACAATGTGCTCTCACCATTGCTGGCGCCTCACGTCTGTCACTCTTCTAAGCCTGCCGAATGACCTCCTTGATCCATCTTGCAAGAGTATGTTTACATGGAGCATACCCTTGATAAGCAAAATAAAATGCTGATCTGTCTTTCCGAGATCTTTCATTCTGGAAAGGTAAACTAAAATTGCCCTGGCAGATCCAGGATATGCAATTGTAATGCTCTATAACTAGCTGGTAGTGAATAGAAGAAAGGAAGTATAATTTCTTGATCGATATGAAAAGTGGAAAACATTTTAGGTAAATAAGCAGGATTAGTTCTTTACTTTGTCCATAGATCTGTTTAGAAAATATTCTTTACACCATGTAGTCCTCGTACTTGACAGGCAGATGTGACTGCCACCAGAAATGTCAAAAGAAATGTCAGGCATTTAGGTATTTTTCTGACAGAGGATCAAAGGAATGAAATGTTAGAGCATTTAAGAACATGTTACTATCCCAAGGTGCTACAAATGGTTTGAAACAAGGTCTAATTATTTTTACTGCTTGCAAAATAAGCTAAGAGGAGTCTAGAGATTTGAACTTTCAGGGTAGAAAAAAACCCAAAACTCTTGTCTAATCCATCCTGAAGAAAATCTAGAATTTTTTTTATAAGCTGGATCAAATGATTTAGGTTTGCACCACAGAATGAACATCTTCCAAATCCAATAAATAGAGCAGTCAATTTGGGTTCTGACTTTCAGAAGTACCTCAATCACTTTAAGAAGTTTAAGACTCCCTTACATTTCAGCAATGACCACTCAATCCCCATATCAGGAAAGACAAAGTCTTTGGGATGTAAAACTGGTCTCTACTATAGGAGGTCTGACAGGGTTAGCAGGGGCCAAACCATGGACAGTGTTACCAAAAATGAAGTACTGCTGCTACTTCTGCTGTTTCTTTCTTGAAATTTTGTAGTGTAAGAGCAATAAGAAAAAAAAGGAGGGAAGACACAGCGATGTTCAATTAACTTCTGCCCATTTTCTGTTAACACTTTTGTCATCATGATCTTGTCTATGAAAGCAACTACTGTACAGTAGTTGGGAAAAAAATCCAGTTATCTGGTCTATGTATTAAGAGGGTTAGAAAGTGCCGAATAGGATGCTATACTGCCCTCATTCATAGAATATTGCCCTGCATACATTTTTCATTCTAGAGCCACACTTGTGTAAGTAGCTGAAAGTCCCAGGATATGGAGCTGGTCTCTGAGTTTAGACACTCCCATTGGGTTGTGATAGGATAGTATTTTGCCATTATGAAAGGAATTTTCTTGCATTATTTGCAAGCCTGATGTGTTGATGTAGGAAAGATTGTAATCCCACTAGGTATGTGCAGTTGAAGACTTCAGATATGCCATCTTGCCAAAGAAAGAACACAGATGGTGGATGAAAACATTCCTAGCAGGCATAAACAAGTTCTTATTGCCATTTCCTGAAGTAGTTGTGCAAGATGTTGAATATTGGGTCTGTGTACTCCTATGTGTTGTTAAGACAGCACCAGGTGACTTTTTGCAGTGTTGACGATACAGCTTTTTGCAGAAACTTTATCACTTGGAATTCTTTTGTGCAAGGCTATACCCTGAGAGCTGCCATAAATATCAAAAAAAACCTTGGTGAAGGTCCTTGCAAGAGTAGACAGTCCGATTAGTAGACACTTAAACTGGAAATTTTGATCCAGAACAAAGAATCTGATAATTGTTTGGTATAATAGGAATGCTAAGATATGCATCTTGTAGATGAAGTTGTCTAAAATCTAGGACTGTTCTTTATCAGATAAATCTTGGACTAGAAAGCCCTGCCTTTCTGGTGCCCAGGAACAATAATAAATATATGTATACTGTTTCAGAATGCATTCAATTCCACTACAGCGCAAGGACTTCATGATACCACAAATATATTCTACTGGGTAGACTGGAACTTGCTCTTGTGCCATTGGCAATAAATATCTTGAACCCAGTGATCTGGAGGTGAGCAATCCTGTCTCCACGTCCTTTGAAATCCTACAACCCCACAGAATTCTATGGAGGTATTTTTGCAGGGTGTTTGGTCACAGCTCACCTTCTTTCTTCCTAAAGGAAAAAGGGCTGTTCAACTGTGCTACCATCAAATTGCCTAAAGCACAGTTTTCCGTGACCAATAGCTTGTGTTTCTTTGCATTATTGGCAAGAAGATGAAGTTCATGGTCTCCTATCTTGTGGCAAAAATGTGATTTACCTCCAATAATATATTGAATCAGAGTACAGTTTTTCATCAGACAAAAAATCTCCAACAAATGGAAGGGTAAATTATTATTTGGCCACAAACGTAGGCAACATACTCTCTTACAGATTACTGCTAGAGCCATACTTCCAGTAATGCCATCTTACAAGACTTTACTAAGCAAAGCCTTTGTGCATTGTCTCAATGCTTTTAAGTAAATATTGTGTATTTTCACTCATAAATCCTTATGAAGTATCTGTCCAAACTCTAAGTGCTCTGGGGACAGAAGCCATATTTACTCCCGACTTTGGTAGTGAAGCTGAGGAACCATGTAGTTTCTTAAAGAATCTTTCTAATTTTTTTTATCCACAGGATCCTTCAGTGTGAATCCCATCTTCTAATGGAGATAGTATTTGTAGATAAACTGACTACAGCTGTATCAAATGTTGGTACTGGCCCCCACTGAGAAACTTCTTCAACCTGGAAGGGATACAGATGATCAATTATTTTTAAATTAATTTGACATTATTTTACTTCCATTCTTAATAAATAACTGATAAAGATCTATAATAACTTAATGTGGAAAGAACACACTGGCTTTTCTTTGCTGATCCTCAAATTTAGAATCTGGTTAAGAGGCTGACACTGGGGTATCTTCTATTTCCAGTTTTGTGAATGTGTTTAAGTAGAACATTTACATCAAACAGGGTTAAATAACCTGGGTTTTTCCCATCTTTCCCGACACATTTTTAGAACCCACAAATCTGCTTGCACTTGAAGGCCCAGGTTGTTCAATATTGGTCTATATTTAATTCTGACCCAGGTGTTTTAAGTCTTTGTACACAACACAAAGCTTCCTTAGTACAACACTTATCTTGTATAGATGTCATCAGACATGAAATTAACTTTCATTTAAGGAGAATGAACCATGGTATCCTTGTGTTGAGGCATACAATCCTCATTTAAAGGTTTACCACATACTTTTTTTTTTTAATATATTTTTTTGCGCGCAGTAAGGTCCGCCTTTTCAAATAATTTACCAATGCCTATTGAGGACACATTAAACCCAAATGGAAACACTGAAATAATGAATTAAAGACTATGGTGATATTAATTAGAACTTACAAAAATCGTATCTATCGGGGAAGAAAATGCTGTTGCTTTTTAAAATGTTGGATCTATTCAAGAAAATGGTTTGGTTTCTGGGGGGGGCTTTCTACAAAACAGAAATTGTAGTTCTTATCAAACCTTTTACTTATGGTAGAAGCAAACTGTTTGTAAAAGAAACAATAAAACAAATCTGATTAAATATTTTATCTGCGTAAACATCACTTTGCTTACAAACAAATTGTTACAAAAAACCAAAACAAATTAATTATTGAAGAGGACAGTAAAATAAAATAAAGAAAATCCTAGATCCTTTCTCTTTACGTTCATCAGTTAAAAATTTGGGAAGATTATCCTGTTTTGGTAGAAGAAAAACAAAACACACAAGTTATTTCATCTCTCATATTCTGTGATTATCTAAAAAATGCATGTATTTGGTAAATTCTAATTTTTGTGTCACAGTTAAAATAAAAATGTGGTAGGCAGAATACTGTAGTATCAATTACTGTATGATCACTCTATACCAAACAAAAAGATTTAATGTTTAGATTTGGCCTTTTGCCATGTACACATGTTCAAGCCAGATCAGCAGCTTTGATCATGTTATCAAGAGATCTGAAAAAAAGATTTTCCATACCCACAACTCCTATTTATCATTATGCCAATGATAGGAGATACCTATACTCAAACCTGACACTACTAAGTTAACCCTTTTGCTATGTGTATCTTTAACTCGGTCATAAAAATGTGGTGTTATAGGAAAATAATTTTTGTAATTTCTTAATGTGTAAAGGAATTATACCACTCCCATAGAACACAAATATAATTACAAAAATAGAAAAGAAAAAAATTACACAATCAAAAAACAAACACATTCCCCATGAATCTATTCAGTTCTTTTTACTCTAATGTATGTATACTGCTCATAAGAAAAGGGTAGTCTAGTTGTTGTGAGATTCATCATCAACATTTATTTATATAGCGCCAGCAGATTCCGTAGCGCTTTACAATTGGGAACAAACATTAATAAAACAATACTGGGTAATACATACAGACGGAGAGGTAAGAGAACCCTGCTTTTATTTTAATGTATTTAGTTTTTAGATACCTAATTGACAACATTGCTAGATCCACTGTAACCTGGATCTAAAAGCAAGTTACACTGCACTGATCAGTTTGGGAAGATCAGAGACAAATCTCTCATGCACCAATTGGACTTCTATCATTAAGAGGGGGAAGGGGGGGTTCCCTTATGATATCAGAGTTCATGCCAGTGTTACCATTAGGGAAACCTAGGTGGTTGCCTAAGGTGAAAAAGTATAGGGGGCACTTAAAAGACTAAATGAGTGACATAACATCAAGACAGAGTTTTTATTTTCCTTGCAGCACCTCAACACTAAGCATTTGCTACGGACATGGAGAACCAGTAGGCAGTAGCTTCTTACCTGTGATTATTGTGCTTCCACCTGAGTGTGTCTAACACCTTGGGTCCAATGCCTGCTATCTGCAGGAATAATTTACCATCAGCAGGTGGGTAAGATGCTAAGGACACAAACCTTAAAAAAATAATCCTTTCCTATTTGTACCTAGTAATAAGCAAACTTATGGGGCTGTATTGCTATTTGTTCTGCTGACCTGTACGCTCCACCAAATAGTCCTGATTTAGTGGCACATTAATGAAAAGAGTGTGGTTTACCAGAAAGTATGTGTGAAGGTGTCAGTGGCCTGGTTTAGATGTATTGTAGATGTTTTGTCACTCCAATTTAGCTTGTTGGGTTGTATGCCATGGCAGAATTATCACAAATGATTAGGACTGACAAGGTTTGGGAGGTGATAAGGTTATTTATTATGGGACAAAACAAAAACAATGTCTCTAGTGAAAGGTAAACTCTGCAGAATAACTTTATAGAATCTAGATAAAGCCCTGGAATATGAATATTATTACAATCATCCCTTAATTATATTAGACAAATACAGAAGGGAAAACAATGTTAACCTGCATTTTAATGATTAGGCCATTTGTTTAACAAATTCAGTAAAAGGAGAATGATATCAGTGTCCACTATGGAGTGTTTGCGTGTGATGGTTGTATAATTTCAGAGCAACTTATATAGAAAATTTTGCACGTTCCCTCTTACGCCACATAATACATTGCAATGTAAAAGTAATCATTGGTGGTAAATGAAAACAAAACAGCCTTTATTTTATGGGGGACAAAAAGAAAAAAAAATAACATAACAGTGCCTAAATCTTTATTTTTTCATAACCTACATTTTTTTTTTTTCAAATTAGACATTTTCTCACATTGTATGTCACAAAAAAAACTTAAATTACCAATATTTTACACATATGCTTGATTCCAGTCTTAATGGAAGAAAGGACAAAAGTAAAAAACCCTCAGATGTCTCTATTCCATGTAACCACAGCTGTGCAGTCACAAGTCAACTGTCCGCAGCTGGTAGTGTAAAAGATTCACAATACATAAACAAGTTTAACTATCTGAACAGAGGAGATAAGACAGATATGTACCACTGTGCTCAGCTGTTGCTTTATACACCCCATATAAAGTCAGAAAAAAAAGGAATTCCTTGTACAATGCAGTAATCCTTTGCTACTAAAATACTGAAACTCCATCCTGTCTCCAATTTGTACACTTACAGAAATCATGTGAAATGTCATTCTATCTGGGCTTAAAAAGCACATTAAAATATATATATTTATATAAACAAAAAAAAAAAAAAGCAAAACTAAAATTTGCAAATCAAAATGAACACTTATTACATCTGAAAACATTTTATGTCCATAGATTAAAATTGTACTTGCTTATCACAAAAGTGAGCCAGACTTATTTTGAAGAGTACTGAATACAGTATACGTGAAAAATCTTGGGGATGAACAAATATTACATAGGTTGGCAAAAAATGGCAAATGTATGCCTGCTGCTTAAGTACAGTGAAAATATGCAGTGTTTAGATATAAAAGAGCACTTTAGATGTGAACAGTGGTTACAGATAAATGAACACTCATTACAAATCTAGTGTTGCAACTTTTGCCAAAGGGGGGGGGGGCACAGCCCAAAAACCCCACATACTTAAGAATATTGTATTGTTGTGGCTACAATAATACCGTTCAACTACTTTTAACACATTCAGTGTTTCAACTTTTTTTAAGGGGTAAACAGAGATGCATTCAAATCCATCACATACATAACTAAGCTCTTGCTTAAGGGGGGATTAAAAATAATAATTATGTAGATAGCACAAAAGTGATATCATGAATTCCACACGTTTATTTTATGTGCAAGGAAAAGAGTTCACGTAACTGGTATAGTGAGAAACTTTTAAAATACTCTTCACATACTCTTGTATGCCCTGATATACAATAGATTAATAATTTGACAGAAATTTGGCATAATCTAAGAAAAAAAAAGTCTGGCAGGATTAAGAAAAAATACAATTTAAAAGGTGGAAGGTGGATAATTTGTCAATATGCAAAACGACAATGTTACTGGCTCAGGGAACAAAAGTGGTGTTTTATTAAGTTCAGAAGTTTTTTTTTCCTACTTGCATGGTAAAAAAAAAAAAAAAAAAAAAAAAAAAAAAAGTTAGTAGTCAAACAAAATATTGTCATGATTTACCAAAAACAAAAGGGGTTACAAGAGTCACAAAATACATACTGTCCCTTAAAATTATTAAAATACTTCATGGTGGTGAATAGCATGTAGTTCAAGACTGTTGAAATAGATGAGGGTTTTAATCTTCAAAAAAGACTCTAGCAATCTCCCTTTTGCAGTAAATAGGCAAAGTCAGTTCAACACACCGGGATTAAAAAATAAAAAAAAATAAAAGTAAAGTAAAGTAGGTGAAAGAAAACCACAACATTTAGTTTATCTACATCCAGCTTAACAGCAACATTTATAATATATGAACAATAATTTTTATCATTTTTCGTAGGGTACCTTTTTATATGTTCTGATTATTTACAACTGTACAAGCAAAGCACACACTTCCAAGTGCACATATTTAATACAGTATTGACTATTTGCATTTACATTTCAACAATCTGAAAAAAAAAAAGATCAAATGTTTGAGATCTTGAAGGTATATTACAAAAACTGTTGCTAGTTCCTGTACAACAGTGTTAATTGCTTGGGTCAGTCATAACAGAGATACACACTGAAACCCAAGCGATTTTGTATTTCACTCATGCTAACCCATTAGGGGGTCAGACTTAATTAAATCTAAGCTGTCTTATACAAAAGTTAAGGCAAAGTCATTTTCAAGTTTAAATAAAATTCAAGTCTTTAAATATTGGATGGAAATATTTTTCTTTGAAAAAAAACAAACCTAAAAAAACCTAAAAAAAACAAAAAGCAAAAAACCCAACTGTTTAACTCTTCTCACTGCCTAAACCTAGCAAATAAATTTTGCAGGTCTCTCCGGCAGCATGTAAGAAAAAAGAAAGAAAAAAAAAAAAAAAAAGAAAAAGAAAAAGAAAAAAAACCCCAAGCCTGGAATAAACTGTACCCTACAACGTAAAGTCCCGCTGTTCTGAATACTTTAACTTTACACATTTCAAACTAAAATAATTTAGATTCTTCTTTATTAGAAACGTGCTAAATTTAGTGCATCCTTGTCCTTCAAAAAGTATTTATTGTGTTTAACTTGCAATAAACCTTTATTCCCAAGGCGGTTAAGACATCTCCCGCCATAGTTTAAACAAAAAAAAACAAAAAAAAACCCCTATGAAAATTATCACGCCATTTTCCAACTTAAACGGAAAAGTTCATGGCAATTGGGAGATGTCACCTAAATAGCTCCTGGTGCAGCAATGTGTTAAAGAATCCAAGGGACAAAGGAAAAAAATTCCAAAAGACCTATAGCTTTAAAGGGCCAATGAAAACCTACATCAAACATTAGGAGCTGGAACTCTACTCTCTAAATTGTTTAAAAACAATGTGCTTTGAAATGATCAATAACATCAACTTGTGTTTCACAAATGTTTAGCTGGATAAGTGCTAGTAGCACATAAAAACAATTACAGACAATATCCATAATACAATTTGCACCAACAAAAATCTCAAAGGCAAAAGTTGTTTAAAACAAAAGAAAAAAAAACAAATAACGAATGACAGATTTTTTTTTTTTAAGTAAACAGCTAGCTTGTAGTTTTATAATTTTACTATTTTAGTAACCAGGTTCATTCTGGTAGTTTTAGGCGCTAACATACAAAAGGAAAATAAAAGGGAGGAGTAGGGTGGGGGCAATAAAATAAGGAAGGTAAAGTCTGTGTGAACTACACAGTTACAAATACACTTTGACAAGAAAAGTGCTTGCCTTAAAGACTGAGAAGCAAATCAATTTGAATGCTAAAAGTTCAGTGGAACATATCAGCATTATTCGAAACCTAATCTGAAATTAGAAATTATTACAAGTGCCCATGGCTACCCACTCTTATCCAGCAACGCATTCAATAATACACAAGTGTGGCATGACCACTAATGTGTGATGTGTAGGTCTCCCCTTGGCCTTTTCACCCCTTTCCTACTGAGGAGATTTTAGGGGGCTTCCAGGTTCTTTAAGCCCACGTTTTCCAATAGCCAAAGGAGGAGGAGGAGATCTACGGCCTGACAGTCTCCTCTGGTCTTTGGGTCGTCCTGTGTTAGACTTTGTAGGAGGGGTCTCTCTGGCTTTCTCTATGGATGTGTCAGACACCTTCCTTTCCTCTTTCGCACAAACAGGCAAGTTCTGTTTCTGTTCTTTTGTAGGCTGCAATGTAGACCCATCCTTGCTTGTTCTCTGGCAAATTTCTGCATAACTAGGTTTCCTCAATTCCTGTAAAACAGAAAGCATTTATTGGACCAACTGCAAACTGCTGCAACACTCAAATGTGTGCACCGCACTAGAACTAGTTATAGTAGATTGGTTAGTACTCACTGTAGCAGCTCCGTTGACTTGAACAGATTTACTAGCAGTGTTGAGAGTGGTTGAAATCCTTTCAATAGTTGGAGACTCTCTTAGCTGAACATCCACTATTTTAGTTTCACTTTAATAAAAAAAACAAAAAACATAAGATATAAATCTCATATAAACTTATATTTGACCATATATACACAAACATATATAAACACACAAACACACACGGTTGCAAAAATTTTATGTGTGTCTTTGCAAACAAATATGTGCTCTATATCACAAATCTGTTTAACTGGCTTCTTGCACTAGGATACACTTTTTTACTCTTGTAGACTTCTGATAAAAGATATCTAGTATGTTACAATTGACAAATAAGCAAACTCACTCCGGAGAATGTGAAGGGGAAGGAGGACTCGGGTAAGTCACTGGCAGTGCAGTAGGGACCGGCAATAATGGTTCCCGTGGGATTCCAGATGGGACAGTGTTTGTACTTGCATCCACATTAATGTTCTACCATAAAGCACAAACAAAAACAAAGAGTAACATTAGTGAGGAGATTAAAAAGAAAAAAATACACTAACAGTTATTACAATACAAACACAACCTAAAACAAGTCCTTGGGATAGACAATGCCGTCAGTGTCTATTGCTACTATAGTCTGTGGGAGCGATTTAGCAACAGTAACATGTGAATCAACACATCAACCAGACATTTATTTTTGTTGTCTAATTTGCGCAAGACTGGTAAAATCAATTGCTGTTTGGCAGCTGTGGATTACAGCATTCTGTAGAATAATGTCACCATAGTGACAATGACTCCTTAAATGCTTTGAAAAGATACTCTCTAGATTAGAAGTGTCCAAGTTCAGTCCTCAAGGGCTACCAACAGTTCATGTTTTCAGGTTTTCTTTAATCATGCACAGGTGAGTTAATCTATTTGGCTGTAATTATTTCACCTGTTACTACAGACAGAAATCCTGGAAACATGACCTGTTGGTAGTCCTTGAGGACTGAACTTGGACACCTCTGCTCTAGACTTACAAAATATGTGCTAAACACATATAGGCAACAGAAATTGTATGATGGATGCCAGAAATAGCGATGTTCTAACAATTATGCTTAAAGATTTACCTTATCTTTTGATGTGCTTATTACCAAACTAGATAGTCTGTTCTCAAAGAAGTCCTCAGGTTTTAAATTACCAGCAGCACCAGGTAGAGGTGGGAAACTAGACAATCCCAATTCAAAGCTAGGTGAAGGAGGCTTTATAGGTGGAGGAGACTGTGTTTGACCTCTCTGAAAAAGAAGGAATGCATTGCATATTGGGTAAGATATAACCCTTAACAGAGAAAACATTTACATTATTTCACACATCAGTGTAGCTTTTGTTTGGTGGAAGTTTTAAGTAATCACTTATAAATTAACAGATTTATCTTTTAAAATTGAAGTGTAAACAGTCATTTTGAAAGTTGAACTATATTCATGAGAATGCAGCGTGTCAATTAGTTAGGAACCAGACACATCACTTAAGTACAAAATACACCCGTGGCAGCGCTTGAGGAACCAGAGACATAATTTCTCCAGCACAATCACAGAGGTACTAAGTGCTGGGGCAACCAGAGATTTTAATTTAAGCACAAAGTAGTGCTGGAGAAACCATCTAGGTACAATGTATCTCAGTTATATTACAGGTTCCGTAGGGAAATTATAAACTGCATTCTCAATCCCTCAGTGATGTTACTTGTTCCTGGTGCATTGGCAGACTCCATAGCATATAGGCAACAGATACATTTGACCATGTATGAAAATGTTGATAGAATCGAATATGAAAATATTGTACATATAAGGAGTCTCACCAGCAAAAAAGCTGCTGTCAAATACAGCAACAATCAGTGGACCATAACCTTATATATAGTCACACAACTATTGAAGTGTGAGTTTTTGCAGACTTAAAATATAAAATTTTACCAAGAGAGTAATTTACGACGATCATAATCTCAGCATTTATAAACTATTCCAGATAGAGAGGCCTTTTTTGCAAGCCAATATACTGTGGACAGATGAATGACCAAAGGAAAAAAAATAAAAAAAGTATTAAATAAACATACTGCAGCAGAACAATACGTTGGGAGTAGAAATCTGGGGATCAATGAAAAAAAACAAAAAAACAAAAAACAACTTATTTTTATGCACTTGGATAGATTTTTAGGGCTTATTATTTGCAGCATGTTTTAAAAAAAATAAATAAAAATAAAATATGGACAGTGCACTAACTATACAAATACATCATGAATGCCGTTTTCGTGTAAACTGTCCATAACCCCCCTCCACAGTAACAGTAAACCATGTCTGGGTACAACATTTTACTTTAACACTCACTGTTCTGATCGCTCGAAAGTAATTAAGGGTCAGTAAATGTAGGACATACCAAAAGTCTTTAAAAGGTGAATAAGCCACCAAAGCTATAACACTTTTCCTGATAACTCACCACAAACTTGTCATCCCTTTTCTTCCTGTATCCGTAAGAATTTTTTCTAGGAATGAAACAAGAAAACATATTGCTCATTAAAAGCATGTTGACATAACCAAAATGCAGAACAGGGATTGCTTCAGTATAATACATAACCATATATTATTTTACTGGACACAATTACAATCAACAAGTTCACAAAACTAGTTTACTAGTTTTATAAGGCATTTTATTAAAAGATACAACATACATATTATGCACTCACCTCCCTCTCCCAAGCCCAGGGGAGGTTTCAATAGTGGTAGGTTCCACTCGACCAGTACCGACATCTCTCTTGACAAAACTAGCCGTATTTGGCATTCTTGTTCTAGTTTGTCCTGGCTGCCGTGCTGGTGGCCCGCGGACACCATTGATTAATCTATCAGTAGTAAAGTTGAAGATAGTTGGACCATCAAGAAGTGCAGGACCCCTATCTGTACTAGGTATTGTGTGCCGTAGATGTGACTTGCCAGGATTCCTAGAGAATTATTAAAACACAGAAATGACAAATAAATAGAAATTTAATATAAAACACTATTTGTTAAGAGTAAGTTTGTTAGCACTGATTAAATATTTACTAAAACATTATGTCCATTTGTTGAACTATAAATAGCAGTTAAAGGATCATGTTACACCAAGTGTCACATATACAACACATGCTAATCACAGTAACAGCCGGTTTCTATCTTCTTGCTGCCAATGACAACTGTACAACGCAAACTAAAAAAATTGAACGGAGTATGGACATCTCCAGTGTGTCATTGACTGGTCCCAAATGCACATCAGATCAGACGGCCAAATCAGCCAGTCACTATGGAGTGCTGAACGCCATCAAAATAGACTAGATACCAGTCTAAAGTGGTCACTGGCAAACAGAAATTAGTAAGAAAAAGGTAACTATAAATGTCAAACGGTTACAGCAAGAATATACTTAATCAAACTGATGATCCTTATGTATTAGTATTTATAACAGAGCTGCTTGGGGGTAATCCTTTTTGGTAGGAGGAGGGGAACTCAGCCTGCAATATAATCTCTTTTGGCCTGTTTAATAACTCCTCTGATCCAACTGGAAATCGTTTGCTTAGCGGCATGCCCTTTTCTGGGCTCAGTTGGCAGCATAAGGAGCTGTTGTGTCTTCCTCAATTCAAATGAAGACAACCCAGGCTCTGGACCAGTCTTTCCCCCTACCCAATTATTCTGGCAAGCAATTGTTTTTGCGCGAGTTTGAGGCTATTTTAATCACTTTGAGGATACCGGCTGGAGTAATGTGGGCAGTCATCATTCACCAGCCTGTGCTTGACATATAACCACTGTGTTGTATAATGTGTTCGCTACATGCTTTGTACAATAAGCTTGTCATTTGGGTGGTGTAACATAGAAAATTTCCAGCAAATCATTTGCTGGTCATTATTACCTATGTTGCTGGTATCTGCTAATGTGCACAGCCCCACCCCAAAATGTGTGTTGCTTGGCACACAATTGTTAATTGCCAAGTCTTTAATAAACAGTTCACTACATATATTTGTTGTTTTTCCGTAGTGTGGATAAAAACCATGCCAGTTTAACTGCAGTAAATCACAATGACAGATAAGTTTCTTTTTGGAATATCTGTACACGCTGAATATCTGTGTGTATCAAAGAATGCAGCTTCCACAGAAATTATATTCATCCAGACAAAAAGGTTTAAAATATCCGTCACCCTAATGCTTGACCCTTGTGCAAGGCGGCTACTGTCAAGGCAAAAGCAATGTTGATTTATTTATATACATGCTTTTTTTTTTTGCATTTTCTCCCTGAAAAACTAGTTAACCAGAAAACTCTAGTAACCATAAAGTAATCTAAATAATTGCTTCTGTGTGGCAATACCACCACACACAGGCCACCTCCTACAACGACTGCGAGGAGCATAGATGAGAAAAAGAAAAAAAAAAAAAGATTATTTGCCGTTAATTCCTTTTATTCAAAAGACCCCATGGCAGCCATAACTATGGGTAGCTTCATTTTCCTTGTTAGGGACAGTTAACCAAAAAACACACTGGATGGTATATAAGGTAGGTGCTCCTCTTCCCGTGTCTTTAAATGACATACCAAGCCCCTTTTATGAAAAATATAAACACAATACAAGCATGGGAGGGAAATTGGGGTGTCATGGAGTCTGTCAAAGAAAAGGAATTAAGAGTAAATAATCCGTTCTTTTCTCTTACGGACTCCACGACAGCTAAAGCTATACACACACTAGAGCAACAGGAGAGGCACATAATAAACTCCGCAAGATATGCTGCAATTAGATTTATTTGGAAGATGAACGAATAACATCTCTTCCAAACTGCGCAGGATTGGATATTCAGATAATGACTTGTGAAAATATGAATAGATGACCATTCCGCTGATTTGCAGAGCTGTTCCCTCGAAACCTGACCCTTGCTAGCCCAAGATGTTGCCACTGCTTGAGTTGAGTGGGCCCTGGCACCTTGCAACCATTACTCTTGTAGGCCTGTTTAATAACATCTCTGATCCATTTGGAAATCATTTACTTGGCAGCATGCCTTCTTGTTTAAGTTGTCAGCACAAGAGCGGTTGTGTATTCCCGATTCCTTATGTTTTAGATACGATATATTGAAACTGCTCTCCAGTAATTATAGCTCTTATTTTCATCTTTTGAATGTGAATAAAAAGGGTGGCAGCACTACTTCCTGATTAATGTGAAATCTAGATACCAAATTCGGTAGAAACTCTGGATTGGCTCTGAGTTCCACCTTATCTAAGTAGATATTCAGAAAAGGATCTTTGCACCACAGCGCTTGTAACTCGCCCCATGGCAAATTATCCAACAGGCTGGCAAGGCAGTAGCTTAGGCTTTATGGGGAGGGGGGAGACAAAATCGTGGCAGGGACAGTTATACATTGAAATTCATTTTAAAATATAAGAAAATGGCTGCTCTCCAAAGTAAAAAAAAAAAAAAGACCACACTAACAAAAATGTGGTAAACTTTTAATCTTGATATATTCCCATGGTAAAGGCTGAAAGCAATGAGTCCTACTTAGGCAGACGATTGAAGATATGCAAGTAGGAGACAAGGACGACGCACATGTGCAGTTGCGTCAGCATCCTCCCCATTCATACCTTCACCCTCAGTTAGCGCTCATAGAGGCTATGGCTGTTCTGAGCATTTCCTAGGCCACTGGAAACCATGATCGGCAAGGCCACAATGGAAGAATTGCTATCACTGCAACCTTTTCCTTTTGGACCTTACAAAGCATGTGACTGATCACATAAGGAAAACATACCCCATCCGGAATGCCCATGGAGTAGTTAGAGCATCTCTTCCTTCTGCTTTTGGATCCATGTTTTGAGTGAAAACCTGGAAAACCATTTCTTCTTGTGGCCATGATGTCCACTTGAGGAAGGCCAAACCTTTCTACTAGTAGCTGGAACACCATCCGGTGGAAAGATCACAGTGAATCTGCTTCATTTGAAAAATGTCTCAGATATTTTCCTGAGGGGAATGAAATGCTGGACCGCTTTTCATACTGTTCTCATTTTCAAGACTTTTCAATAGAGACCTTTCTCCATTGAAGCTTCCCAACCTTTTAGACTGGCAATGCTGTTAAAATCATCCATTCTGGTTCTAGCAGTGATGTCTCTTTTGTTCTTAAGTTTGCACATAGCCACCACCGGAGCAACTGTCTGGAGGTTCTTGACAGGACAATGACACGGTTCAGAGAGTAGTTCCATTTCCTTATAAGCTCCAAACTGGTTTTTCAGGTATGCCATCTTGCCCAAAAGATGTTTCTTATGGTGGATGAGAACATCCCTGCCAATCTCTTTTCTTTCTTTATTGAGCTTTATCTCTTCGCTTGCAGCTGATGTGCTAGGGACTGGATTTTGAAGCACCTTTACAGGATTGAGCAAAAATTTCCTGATGCTTTTCTTACCAGGAAGAATCTGGAGTAAAAACCTTTGCCTCCTTGACCTGCATGAACAAGTGAAACTACATGAGAGCCTTGCAGAGGTCCCCATATTCTGTTTACCATAATGTCTTCATGGCTTGTAACTACTCAAATCTCTAAAGTGATGAGCCAAAGAAAGGTATTTAGACCTTATATCCTGTGGCAAGCGGTTAGACCTAGCCCCAAATGGACCTCTGTATAAAACAGTGTCCAATTAAGCTCCAAAGGGCTGAGCTCCTTATAAAGAACTAGTCAGGCTATTTTTTTTTTTTGATTGAACATCTGGTACCCTTCTTCTAACCACTGCTGTTGAGGCCATTAACCTGGCTAAGAAAACAAGATGCTATTCATAAATTTTCTATGTCCTTTTGCTTAATCTAAATGCTTTCAACATATGCTGTCTACTTGCGCTTTCTTGGACATCTGTATAAAGTGCATCACCCCATAATGTAAGTGCTCTCGCCATAGACACTCCAGACTTCAGTACAATTTCAGAAGAAACATGCAATTTCTTTAAACAACTCTTCCTGTCATGGGGTCTCTAAGAGGCTCGTCGTCCTCAATAGGAATCATGGTTCCGATAGACAGATTTACCAACGCGGCTCAACTTTAGGAGCTACACTTCATTTCTGAGTCTCCTCCTCATCAAAAGGGTACTTATGGGTTAGATTGATGCTTATTCACCTGTGTACATTCCTTCAATACCATATCCTTTACAAATTGATGCAATGGAAAAACGCTATCTTTCATATTACGTTGCCCAAAGAGGAATTATTGGATTTCTGTGGAACGCTGCTCTAGATCAGCACCCACAGATCCATAAATATGTTTTAACAAACTTTCCAATTTATTCAGATTAAACATCTTATGTGACTCCTTGATTTCCCCAGACTCATTACTAGAGGAGCCCTCACCATCTGCTGGGGAATCACAGTCTGATTGCTCACACATGGTTTCTAAATCAATGCTTGTTTGAGATCTTAGCAAGGCACAAATCTTTACAGGCAAATGTCTTCCTCATTCATTCTATGAGCCCACTATATTGAACTGGTGGCAGCTTTTTCACTTTTAATTTAGAGTTACATGCTGAACTGCACCCTTTATTAAAGGCTCCATATGCGCGCGCACACTGCCCCCCCCCAGGGCCTGCCCACACTGCCCCCCCCCCACCAGTCCACCCCCCAGGGCCTGCCCACACCAGTCCAATCCCAGGGCCTGCCCACATCCAGGACAACAGCATAGCTGCTGTGCGCATTCTGCCTTTCTTAATGAAAGATAGACATGAAGGAGCTGAAGACTGATTAAAATAAAACCAATAACACAGAAGAAAGCACTCCGTTTGGTTTTAAGGTTGATCTTGCTAGGGTCAAAGTCATCCACTAAGCACAATAAATGTACTGCATTTAAAAAAAAAAAGACTTTCCCGACTTTATTGGCACTAGAAAATGTGCAAATGCTAATATAAATGTAGGCAAGACAGTTTTAATTTACCAAGGCTCTGGATTTTAGATTGTATTACACTGGACTTCTATGGTAGACTTGCCTGTTCCTGGGTGTGTAGGGTCGAAGAGACGTTAAAGGTGATGCTGTTGGCTTGAATGGAGGAGATGTAAACCCATTAATGAATCCAGTATTAGGGAAATGTGTAACCTAATGAAAAGCAGAGATAGAAAGACAACTCTTGACAATTAAAGGCTAGTAAATACATTAGACAGTGATAACATGCAAGCACTATGAAGACCCAGGGCAAATTGGGAACCATGACTGCTGCTCTAAAGAACCAATACCACCGTCATCAATAATACAAACCACAAGTGCATCCACTGAAAAGTGGTATTTGCTCTTGAAAGTGCAACTGAACATAAAAACAGCTTGACTTACATGAAGGAGCTGCCCAAAAACCCCCAAAAACAAATATTTATATATTAGTGGATAGAAACATCATAAGCGGCTCAAATGTTAGAGAGAATTTTTTTTTTTTACGTGGCAAACCCCAAGTTAGATAAATAATCATTACAATTTTGAAACTGTGGGTGTCACATATACATGTTAGTGCAGAACAACTAGAATATAAATCTCTAAAACACATTAAAGATACTAGAGAATGGTAAGCTGGCATGTACATAGGCCAAAAAATTCAAAAAGGAAAAAAAAAATATTATAGAAAACCAATAATCACTGACAAATAACTAAGGTTCTAGATTCTAAGCATCAACATAAAGAAAAAAATAGAAATTTAAGATTGAGGAACACTGGGAACATACCAAAGAAGGGTCCAAATAGCTGTGTGCAGTAGACCAGGTCTGTGGGGTAATTAGGCTGTAGAGGGGGAATTGTTGCTGTGGACTATACACTGGAGGTAAGTAAAAGGATGTTGTGTAGCGCTGTTGCGTGTAAAGATTCATGTCTAGAGGTCTGTAACCGTTCTTTGGCAAAAATGTATTTATCGCAATCGCCTTAGCCTTTATCCTTGCCTGTAATTACAGATATAAGTTATTCAGATCAATACTTTCCAAAGTAACAAAAAAAGCAGGCATCATGAACCTATATTCTGCCATATTACCTTTATTGGCTTTCCTTGAAATGTTTTCACTTCTTCTCTCAGATATCTGTAGGCCTGAGGGATGGTACATTATCAGAAATTACAGATAAGTGATCTTCTCACAATTATAGATTGGATCAGTCTCCAAAATGTCTGTCTGTCTCAAATGTGTGCATGCCCTTTAATCTTAATCAGTTTCATCATTAAGACATTATACCCACATTCAGAACTCTCAGAATTTGTTGAATACATCAGAACAGCAAAGTTATAAAACACTAGAGACTTAAATGAAATTTATTAATAAAATTATATTTCAAGACTATAAAATGACATTTAAGAGAACATTGCTAGGAGTAAAATGTAATTTTTAGATTTCAGTACTGATATTGATGGTGTTATATCCCGTTGTGTTCTACAAAAGGTAAATCAGGTTATGCTATATGTCATTAAGCTACAACATATAGGCAGCTCTGCGCACACAATGAATATAGATGTAGAGCAGACAGGTCTCATAGCGCCAGCCATGGAGGAGTTAAAACTATAGGATTTGTTTGCCTACAAGAGTAACTGAATTAAGTGGATGCAGTTACAGCTGAGAAACACAAGAATGTTAACAAGTAAAAAAAAACACCTGAATTAATAACAAACACGGAGTTTGTGTCCCAGTGTGTTACCGGCAGCATGTTGGGTCTCTGTAATGTCATTTTGAAAGATTGGAATAAATATGCATATTGCACACCCTAGGAGCCACACCATACAAAACATCACACAAATAAAACATGCCAAAGACCACATCCAATGAAAGCAAAAAGAGTAGACAAAATCTTTGTCCTTTCAAAGAATATGAAATGTGTTCTACAACCCTCCCTGCAACACAATGTAGAAGGTCAGAAAATGTTTAGCAATCTACCCCAGTAACCTCATTCAGGAGAATGTGCCGATTGTGCAGACTTCACCGAATCATTTGTCTGTGTACTTCTCGAAAACAGTTTTCCCCATCAGTGGTTTTCCGATGGTGTTATGACTGTTAAATTGTTGAGTGCGCAAACTTTTCACTGCAGATTATTGAAACCATGACATACTTTTACAATGATGTTTTAACTCTCCCATAGTGAAGGCATTCTAAACCTACACTGTATTAGCAGCATGTATGTGTTTCTAAAGATTCAGAGCGTATAATAGCACAAGGACATTCCATCACCCTGTGCTAGCTTCATATGTGTAAAAAGGTCTGCAAGCCACCCATCCATCCCCAGAATGGGGATCATCAAGCACATCATGTCATCTAAATGTGTGATTCTACTGCAGAAGCAACTGCACAGTGCAAAGAGGATCCCTTTTTGGAGAAATTCAAGAAAAAAAACCCCAAAAAAACCAAAAAAAACAAAATGGAGCGGGGGTGGGGGTAATCAACCAAACAACTGGACAACAAATGACTGTTTACACCTCTGGTGTAGTATGTACTTAAAAAGGTGTTCTTATGTAGACAACTATGTGCACCAGTCCTTATTAATAAAACAATGTTACCTGTTGTGCGTCAGCTTCCGATTCAAATGTGATGAACCAATTGTCATTATAGGCAAACTCGCAATTAATAAACTTCGGCAAGTTCTCTCCCTTGAAGAGAGCCTCTACTTCCTGGGAAACAGAGCAACACATCATTAAGTCAGACATGGAAAATTCTTAAAAGTAACGTACAAATGGTTACACAGCAATCATGTTTGTACCACAGGAAAACACACCTATAAAGAGGGAATTAGATTATAATTTATATGATTCCTGGCTATTCATTATTCTGTTTCTTGCAACATTTGGAAGCAGTGGTTTAAAAACCATGAGTGGTTGATTGACATGCAATTATATTTACACACGGATAACAGAACATACTATTTGACTTTAGTTCATGTTTGTGTAACTTTTATTATCTTATCAAATTAAATGCCCAATAGGTGATAGACACTTTAAATAAAAGAAATAAATTGAAGATTCATTTAGGGATATTCAAATTAGGGGGTAAATGTATTAAACAGCACTTTTTTTGAACTCGCCAAGATTTGCCTTTAAACACATTGCAGTCTTAAATTTAGCTGTCAAACAGTGCTTTTTGCAACTCGACAATATTTGGCAAGTTTAATACATTTACCCCTAGGAGTTAAGTACATCCATTAAAATGTGCAGTCCAACACTTCTTAAAAGATAATCAAGAAAAGTATCCTGATAACTGCTATGAAAAGCAACAGCATCAAGTTATGCCTCTCTCTTTGTTCTACGGATTTGATATCACTGTGTGCTAGTCCACTAACTCTCTACATGAACCATGCACAGCAGTCTCACTCGAATATCTTTCAACTTCACTTCATTAGCCACGTTTAGTCATCCTATATTTCACAATAAAACCCCACAAGAAGCAAACCAGTTTGCTGGGAAACAGTGATGTTAATGTGAAAGCCTTCTGCATATTATGAATACATTCAAAAAGAAGTAAAAACAAAAACTATATCTGCATTAAAACATTTTTGGAGACATTTGAAAAAGGTGAGACAGCTTCTCAGCATGGACAGCTTCTCAGCATGACGGCAGCATATGATTTAATTGGTTCTGTGTCTATCCGATGAAGTGATTGCAACACATGAGAAGCCACCAGTATTTGTTCTCCTCAAGAACGTTTTAAATACTGTTTGGATGGCTAAGCTGGGAAAGAAGCCCTTTCATAAGCAGTAACGACATTTAATAGCTACAGTTTGTAAAGAATCAGCTAAACATTTGTGTGTTTAAAAAAACCCACAAAACCTCAAAACAGTTTGATTTCATACTGCAGTGAAAAATCCACTTAAAATGATATCTGTACAATTTACAATGATGCCATTCTTACTTCTATTGGAGTAGATTCAGGAACTTCCCGTAAAATTACAATGCACCGATTCTGATTTGGTCTGACCTTTTCACCTTTCTCATCCACCTGGACCAAAGGCAAAGCTGGAACGAATGTTAATTAAAAGTATAACTCTCCGATTCTGCATAATACGTTTTTAAAAACATAAACTAGGCACTTTAGACTTTACACTAGAATTTTGTTCTACATCATTGTACATTAAAACTTTAATTCAGTGTATATTATACAATAATTCAGTTCTGCCCAGGTTTGTGGAAAAGTGGCACGTTAGCAATAAACTATACTAGACGCAAAAGAAAACACTATTCATCTAGCAGAATTTATGGAGGCTTTAATATAAGGGGGAGATCTGACCAACTTTTTTCACCTGTGTTGGGGCTTGTGAACATGGTCTTTTGTTACTCACACCTCTACTATTAAGTTGGTGACAGAGGAATACAGCAGAGACAGAAGCTCATGGAGAGCAATCTCCATATCTATTGAGAGATACGAATACAAAGTATATGGCAATCTTTCCTGCCTGGCAAAACCGATTCAATGTAACCTGGATCTAACAGTGGTTGACATGTCCAGCTGCCTCTGAGACTCAAGATGCATTGAATTAACCAGTGCAGGCAACTGTAAAGGCCGGAGACAGGCCACCCGGTATAAAAGGTGTTGGTATCAACAAAACACACTTTTTCCCATTCCGATACTGACCGACACAAAGTACCAGTAAAGTAAGTTATATGGAAATAAATAGGGGTCTTTTTGAAAATATTTTTTACGGCATTTTCTTTACCATTATATTTATCTTAGTACATGTGTTATGAGATTGTTGATCACAATGCAGAAATAGCTGTTTCGCCCCTCACATACTAATGTCAGTCATTTGTCTGTCACAGCCTCTAGCATGCCTCCATTAGCTTGACTAAATGAACAAATATTATAACCAACAGCAGAAATACAGGAAAAGAGCAGTGACGGGAGGTGTAAGGAGACATGTATACACACACACACACACACACACACCACAATAATTCTAAGCAATTATTTTATTATTTTTAACTTCTCACTAAAGTAAATGAAGGTTGAAATGAATAAAATGGACATCTAGGCCCTTCAATAAAGAATGGTCAATATATCACTGACAGAATTGTGTCACAGTGCAAGCTTGTTTGTATAATACAAGATCAGGGGGCGGGCAGAAACATTTGCTACATGCTGCTTGTGGATTAATCCTCACTTTTGAAGTGAGCACACACAATGAGCAAAATAACTCACTCCAGGATGTTTACCAAGATAACAGGAGATCACATAGTGATAATGACACCTTGATCTTGATAAAGGTCCCAATTACTGAAAGCGCGTTAGAAGAAATACTCACATCTCAATACATCAACTATTAAGTCCATGTCAGTGCTGAGTTTCTTGACATGGTCAAGATTTGCTACGGTCATAATTGGCACATATTGATCACTGTCCATTTGTGATATAAGGTACATGTCACTGGCAAGATTCTCCCTGCAAAAGAAAAACAAAGAGGCAAGAGTTTTAGATCAGATTCATATCTCAAAATTACAAGAATAGGTGCTAAGTAAAAAAAAAAAAAAATTTTATATTTTTTTTTTTTTTGAAGAGCAGACTAAGGGGTATATTTACTAAACTGCATGTTTGAAAAAGTGAAGATGTTGCCTATAGCAACCAGATTCTAGTTATTAAGTACAGTCTACAAAACGACAGTTAGAATCTGATTGGTTGCTATAGGCAACATCTCCACTTTTTCAAACCTGCAGTTTAGTAAATATACCCGAGTCTTTATTGCTGTCCTACAATCAGAGAGTGCCGGGGACTATGAATACTGACATTATCTCCTACCAAAACAGGAGAAAGACAATATTTTTGCTAAGTCATAATTTAAAGAGGGCTGGTGATACCAGATCTTAAAACACTTTTGAATCACTAAACAATTTAACGTTTTGTAAAACTTACTCTGCACATTATTCTTATTCCCACAGCTGCAGTCACTTTCTAAACCATTACAATTCGTGCTAAACATAAAAGCAGCAAATGACTACAACAGCAAGTCAGTCTGGTATGAAGGAATAGCATGATATATGAGCCATTTGTTATGTACTGTTGAATTAGAAAATATAAATGATTACACATGCATTGCTCCATGATGGAAGACCGCCTTGTGGCTTATTGTCAAGCAAAACTCATTAGCATGTTGGCCTAGGCCTACAATAGCAGGAACATGATCCGAGGACAGGAGCAGATTTTCCACTTGTAGACTTATGATTTGGAAGAAGCAACTCTTGCTAATGTTAAGAGAAGTACTTTTTTTTCTACATTAACTGACTGGGTTATAGGAAGACAAAGGAGGAATTTCTAAATATTACAGGCATACATAAAACTTAACTAGAAAATGGATTTGTGTTTTCAACTGAGAAATTTATAAAACAAAAAAAAAACCCCAACGAAAAATAATACAGCAAATAAATTAGTTAGAACAGTTTACAATTTAAGGAAGCCAATTTAAATATTTGAGGATGAATTTTAAGATGTTGATGGTATTCTTGCTTTGTACCACACATTTTGCCTGTTCCATAAATTATTTTTTAACATGTCTAGTTGTACGAAACACTACAACACAGCTGAAACATACTCAAATAACACTTCAGTCAGCTCTAATATCTAGCACAAGGGTCCTCAACCTTTTGGCCAAACTATGACTGAATCAGCTTTGCAACCCATGCTTCAGATTTTAACCCAAAAAAATATATATATCTTTTTGTCAAAGTATATTATAGGGGATTTCAACAACATAACTACATTATGGCATATGTAGTTCATTGGTAGCAGACAAAAGATTTCCTAACAATAGAATGGGAACCCACCTTAAAATTATTTTGTGTTCTCTGTATTTGTTGTCAATCTATATATAAGAGCTCTGACCTAAAGTGACCACTACTCTAATAGTGACATTTATAGATTATACACAGTGCACATTCAAAAATCACAGATTTCACTAACTGTACTTACCGAGATAAGCAAAATTCCAGTGTTTTTTTAAGCACATCGCGTAAGTCTTCTTGGCCTTCTGGCTGTGGTAGATCATTTGCTCCTAAATGTTTAATAGGAAAGAAATTAAAATTAGCATGTCAGACTTTTAATAAGACTGTGTCGGTAACCAGCGCTATAGAGATGTTTGGAGCCATTCAGACGCCAAACATGTATGGCAAAGTCCAAATATATTGCAAATACACCCCCAGGTCTAAGCTACACTAATGTGAGAGTTCATGTACAATTATCTATATTCCTTTCCTGCACTGAGTAACCTACAATATGATCTGAATATAAAAGTCTTAATAATAGAGTAAAACGTTTGTAAACCTTTAGATATCTTTCTTTAAGCAACAGCTTAAACAAATTAATTTTTATGGGCTATCTTGCGTTAAGAGCTCACTTCAGCTCGTGCTACAACATTTCAGTAAATATTTTATGAGTCTGACCGTAAGGACTTGATTTGAAATTAATACAACATTGGTGTAAATAACTATATTCATTTGCTGTCCCGCAGCAACATAATAGTGTAGCCAGTACATAAACACCACTCAGATCTTTGTTACTACATTGCCCGCTTCCCTCCCTCCTTTGCATAAGCTCTGCAGACGAGGGTAGGGGGTGTGAAGGTAAGAGGTTGCCCACTTATAAAGACATGACCCCTGATTAATACGATCCAAGGTTTTCATCTATCTCCTGAGGCCATGTTCCCACAAACTTGGATCATGAAGACCAAATTCTGAGCGTGCCAACCAAAGTTAAGTTTCTAACAAAGTCTGTGCATCTCATATCAGAAGGCAACAATTAAGTTAATGTGAGATGTTTTCAGGTCATATTAACTAAGGATCACAGAAAGTTCTAATGTGGTGACTGACTTTCTGAAATGTTAAAATGTTTGTTAGGTTTATAATTCATTCTGTTGTCTAGTGCACAAGGTGAATATATAAATAATATGCTATATATAACTCCTCTAATCATTTAGAAATTAGGTATGAAAAATGTAGACAGATCACTGGGTTTTAACAAAAAAAACCATCTAAATAAAGACATTAATGAAGAATGAGACATCTACAACTCTACCAACTGTCTCTTACAATAGTGGACCGTCAGCCTACCAATCAAATAAAGCAAAGGTTTTAATATATAAAAAAAAGTCTGTCTTAGTCAAACAAAATATTAATAGAAGAAAATGTACTATAAGACAGCTCAGACCCATGAAATCAATGGAAAACGATAACTCCCTATCCGTCCTAAAGTCATACACAAACATTTTGACGACCAATTTAGACATCATTCTGCCCCTTGCCCCATAATGATCAACAGTCTTGAACATATTACTATTAAGATTGATCAATTACAATGTAAAATCAATTTGGACTCTTGATTATGATGTGCAAGTGACCACTGGCCAAATTAACTAATTATGCCCAATATGATTTGGCCATTCAACTAGGAGTGGGCAAGTTAAACCTTACAAAAGGGAAAAGCATTCTGAAACTATTGTGCAATGCAGACCTGTGAAACATGTGTTTTCAGAAGAGGGGTTTCACTTATTTTGAGCTGTGCCTCAGAAGCTGACTGAACAGTGCCACAGTTTGTCCAATAAACTTCTCTCTCTCAGCCTCAAACAGTGCAGTTGGCATTCAAAACTCTACAGGTTCAGGCCTTGAGAAACATATGCTACAAGTGTCAATTCGGGTAAACAGGATTGTAAACAATTATTGGCTCTACTAGTTAGAGGCAGGAGTAAAAGAATAGAAAGTCAGCTGGTGACTGAAATACGCATTTAGTAATATACACTCAGTGGCCACTTCATTAGGTAAACCTGTTTGTTAATACAAAATTTAAGCAGCCAAACATGTGGCAGCAACTGAATACATAAACATGCAGATATGATCAAGAGGTTCAGTTGTTGTTCAGATCAAACACCAGAATGGGGGAAGAAATGTGATCTAAGGGACTGTGAATTGTGGATTGATTGTTGGTGCCAGACTGGGTGGTTTGAGCAGCTCAGAAACTTGTACACACAACTGTCACTAGAGTTTTCAGAAAAGGGTGTTCAAAACAAAAAACATCCAGTGAGCACAGTTCTGCTTTGTTTAATGAAAGGTCAGAAGAGAATGACCAGATCACACCACGTTACAACAGGGACACGTAGAAGAGCATTACAATATGTCAAACCTTAAAGTGAATGGATGAGAGCAGCAAAAGACAACACTGGGTACCACACTCCTAGACAGTTGAAGACTGAAAAAACGTTGCATGGTCTGATGAATCTATTTCTGTTGCAACATGCAGATGGTAGGATCAGAATTAGGCATAAACATGAATCTATGCATCTATCCTGCCTGGAGACAATGGTGATGCGATGTTATGGGGCATGTTTTCTTGGCACATATTAGGCCACTTAATGCAAACCGAGCATTGTTTAAATGCCACAACCTACCTCAGCAGTGTTGCTTATCACATGCATCATTTTATAGCCACAATCTTCCAACAAGATAACACGATGTCACATAGCACATGTTATCTCAAGCTGGTTCCACGGACACGACAATGAATTCAGTGTACTCCAATAGACTCAGTGGCGGATCCAGGGGGGGCGATCGCCCCCCTAGCAGACACTTGCTGCCGACGGCTGCACATTATGTGCAGGTCCGTCCAGCCGTGACAGGCAGGGACAGTGTGCTGCCCGGCTGCTCTGATTGTGTTTTAAAACACAATCAGAGCAGCCGGGCAGCACACTGTCCCTGCCTGTCACGGCTGGACGGACCTGCACATAGTATGCAGCCGTCGGCAGCCTAAGATATTAGAGAGGGGCGGGGCCTAAATCGCCCCGGGTACACCAGTTTTCTAGACCCGCCCCTGAATAGACTACACAGTCACCAGATCCAAATCCAACAGAGCACCGTTGGGATGATGCTGCAGCAAGTGTGTAATGTTATAATGTCAACATTGACAAGAATCTCTAAAGCATGTTTCAGCATATTGCTTAATCTATGCCACAAGGTATTTAGATTGTTCTGGGGGCAGAGGTGGTCTACCCAGTACAAGAAAGGTGCACCTAATAAAAAGGCCACTGAGTGTAGAGTTATCTTTAAAAATTCCAATTTTGCATACCAAAGTTTTGTTTTAATAGTCTAGAGTGTTTAGAAAGAAATCTGAAATTTGACAATTTAGGCATGAGAGTGAGAAAAGAGTTAGAGATCTGTACAAAGCTATTAGTGAAACTCTAGTACCTGAATGGGAGTTTTCATGCATAGATTCATATTCTGAGTTTCCCAGAGATACAGAATTCATATCTGTTTGGTCTGACACAGAAACTGATGGAGATGGGTCTTGTGTTAACACAGCATTGTGTCCTTTCCTGTCACCATCACCATTGGCATCCAGTCCTGAATCATCAAATCTTAATCAATAAAACATTGCAAGATCTTTCTTTCCCGCAGTATAACAATGCTTGATATATTAGATGAAAAAAAACAGATCTACACAGAACAAATTTAAACAAAGCTAAATATACATCACTTTATTATGGATTTAATATGAAATTATGTGAATTAACAATTAGAGTACTTTTGGCTAGGGGCATGCGCGCTGCCCATATGGCCTCAATTAGGGATCAACTCGCATTAGAATGCAGTTTCTAACTTGCAGTGCTCTCAAAGTGTTGTTTTTGGAAACACAGACACTTCCTCAGATGCTGTTTTCATGCCCTTTCCCTAACTTCAATATAATGAATGGATAAGAACAAAACACACATAAAAGGCAGCATTCAAGGCTTAAAAAAAAATAATCACAAAACAAACTATGAGAGAAAAAAAAAGTGAACAATGTTTGTTTTATGATTAATGCATCAGCGACCTTTTTTCCATAGTTCAAAATGAGCAACAACATGCTGGCCATTGTTAGATACGATACGCTTTGTTAATGCACTTTTGACAGCTGGCACTCACGCACCTTTAGAACAGATTTGTTACCAAGTCTCACATTTGCAATGTGTAATGCCGGAATGAATAATAATTTATGCGGTAACAGTATAGAACCTGTCAACAACGCACCCACTACTTTAGTAGCAAATAGCATGTTCAAATCTTTGAAGTAGGGGAGCATAGAACTACAGAGGAAATGGCTGCTGGCAGTAAAGACTGAAAGACCAACCTAACAAAAACATATAATTGTGGAAAGCAAAAAACCCCACAAAACTCCTCTAGACTGAAGTCTGAAATGTTTGTACCGTCTTTGGAGGAGTCTGGAGGTTCATCAGGAAGCTCCTCCCAGGATTGGTCCACAGGTCCATCAGCAGCACCGCCTGCTTCCACATGCAGCATGTGATTCCCCCATACTTTAGCATTGGGGTTTAACTCTGAAACCTTAGCTGATTCCTACAAAAATAAACATCCAAAACAAGATATTAAACATTAGTGTGAAAGTAACGACCACAGTACAGAACTCTGACAAAAATGTCTCAAAGAAAAAAAAAGAGCAAGAAAAGACCAACAAATGTAAAGTGTTTTTGCATTCAAAAATAGAGTGACTGTCGGTCAAATCTAATTATTAGTTTTGTTTAGAGATTAACTTTAGTTCCTATCCTTAAATTAAAAGGATTCAAGAACGTATTTATATTTTTTTATGGTTTAAACATATTTAAACTAACACAGTGTTAAGGCTACTGTTACACTAGCAAGCCAACACAGACTAGCACTTTCTGTAACTATTGGTTACACTAGATACTGTGTTGTGAGAATCTCTCTCAGACAGATGCAAGACAGATATTATGTAGATTATTTACATCTAAATATATCCATCGCTCTATACCTATATCTGCCAAAGGAGTTATTACAAAGTAATGCTGGGTGGTGTGCTCAAACTTTTAAACATGGCACATTGTTTATTTTTTTCCCATCTGTGAAATTCAATAAATAATTGTGCAGAAGCTTAAATAAGTTTGTACCCTGAAGAGGTTAGTTTAATTTCTTTGCAGTTAGGTTAAGTGAAACATGCAGGTTGACCTACATATCCATAGTTTACACCTGTGAAGCATTATTGGTAGTTACAAAACAAAACAGACCCACCTGACAACATGACAGCTATTTTATATGATATATATATATATATATATATATATATATATATATATATATATATATATATATATATATATATACACACACACACACACACACAGTACACATCTCTTTCATGGAATGCATGCTGTATAAAGAAGTATACGCAGTACAGCTTCTTTGTACGACATTGAAAACAGAAAGAGATGAAGTACTTGTGCTAAATTGTGGCAAACACAACAGCAAGCCATAATCAAGCAGAATTTGATCAACTGTCAACAGAACAGGAACAACGGTCTTGAGAAGTTAGTGAAAACACAAGTTTAATACTCTGTTTCTGAGCATTTTAGATTATGTACAAGCTAGTTATTCAAATAAAAGTTAAAAGGGACACTAGCCTAAACAATATTCATATATATCCCAATGATATCACACAACGTTTGGCAGAGATGCCCCCAAACTAATAAATATATTTTCCAAGAACATAATAAATACTTACAGATTCACAACACATTTCAGGCCAGCCCCATATGCTTTTATTTTCTGGAAGCTGAAGATTTTCGTCAATGCCATGGTACTGGTGGTTACAAAGGGAGTCTCCAGACACAGAATCATGCCATAAGTAGTCCACTCTATAGTCTGGTCTAGTCATGAAATGTTTGTCAGATAATACACAGCATGAAGGGAAAATCCGATCCTCGTCTTCCGATAGCTCCTTGGAGGGATTTTGAGACTCTCTCAGAAGATCTTGCATAAAGTCCAATACACATTTGTCGTTACTTTGTTCACAGTCCTTGGTACCGAAATCACTGGAGAGCTTATGAATTTCATAAGAAGGGGTAGCTGCATATTGATCAACCTGGTTCTCGTCATAATGGGACCAGTCTGTGAGCTTAGTATTTTCACCTGTCTCAATATGACTGTTTTCCAGATCCGGGCAAGAACTTTTATGTTCAACTTCATCAAAATGAGCAATTGAAATTTTTGATAGTAATCTGACTACATTATTTTGGAAAAGTATGCTGGTATTTTCTGTGTTGTCACAATGAGCAGCGTTTCCTAGATAATTGTCATAAAGGAGCCTGGAACGATGGGTATTCGCAATGGAATTGACATGCATTTCGTTTACTATGTTCTCAGAATCCATGTATGCCATTTCTTCTTCTTCATGGTCCGCTGAACTTTTAATGTGTGAAGAGATGTCAAAATAGGCAATATCATGGACTACATAATCTCCCATTACAGGTGACCCACTGCTCTTAGGACTTGGAGCTGGTAAATTAGTTTTAGGATATTCTTCTATGGTTCTTGCATGAGAAACACAATCAACTATTACACCACAAATTTCTGCAGTTTTTAAACTGTTTGCAGTGTTATCTGATTGAAAATCTAGTATCTTTGCATGGTCAGTACTACTGTTTATAATGTGAATAGAAGTAGCATCTATATCACATTTAACATTTCGGGGAGACCGCATGCAAGAATTCTGCATAGTTACTATTAAACTTGACTGCTCATTATCAGCACAATGGTCAACTAAATCAATGCAATGAACAAAAGAACTCCGATCTTCGGTACTTTCCAATGTTCCACCATCCACTGTCTCCTTAGTACATGTCTGTAAATTAACTAATGAATCGGCACTGTGATTCAATTCCGCAGGGCATTCATTAAAAGCATCTCCTTCGCAGTGTTGTGCAATTATGTTGCCACGCAAAGTACTTGCAATGACATCATTGTCATTTTCCCAAACAGGCAACACACACACTATATCTGTAGATTGAATATCATTAACAATGTTTTTCTTTATGCAGTACTCATAAGTCTCTTCATTTTGTGGACTACTGCGCATAGGTTTAAGGTTCAAATTTTCCACCTGTATTTGCGATGGAGGAACCTCTGTACCTGGACTTCCAGCAATGTTACAATCTGTGTCTGGAGTATAACAACACGCTGCATCCTCATGTGCTCCAACTGTCCCATCTAAAAATTGTTTAGAAAAATCACATTCAGGAGCTTTACAAGGCAAAGGTATATTTAATGATAACGGTATATACACACCTTCAGACACAGCAGAAGTATCAACTATGGTTTCCGACTCACATTTTCCTTGAGTGGTGAGAAAATCAAAACTAGACTCTTCACAATCTACTGCAACATCCTTAGATATTTCCAACAAACTTGACGTTTCCTGAGAACAGTTACCGAGAACAGAGTTATAATGTTCGCCTAAATCTTGTATCAGAGTTTCAAAGGAGAGTAAGTCTGGTACAAGTGTTGGAGGCAAAACTTCAGGATCATTTGAAACTAACGTTGATGAAATGCATCTCTGTTGATGGGTTAAACTTTCTACCTCGAAATCCTGGGGACGTGAGCCGTTACCCATGCTTTCCACAGAAGCAGCTGAATCATTAATTGGAAAAGTATCATATTGCTTTCTAGCATGGAATTCCTCAGAATAGTCATCGTCCATTATATCCTCATCTACTGTACAAATACTGTAAAATGTGTTAGTCCTCGAATTCAGTCTTTCCTCCACATCGCTTAGAAAGGGCAGGGTTTTAATTATTTGTTTTCTCAACGTATTTCTGTCCAATATGTTTCTGTTCTCGCTGTTATCAGCATTTTTCTCTACTTCTCTCTGTGTTAATGACCTCTGCCATGCGGTGTGGCAGCTGTCCAAATCATTTGCATTTATGGAAGAGGCTTCCTGCAAGCTGTGTTCTGGACCCTGTGACACTTGAGCCTGAGATACATGGTCGTACAGTGGCCATGCATTCACAACAGCAGAATTAGAGACTTTAGACGTAAAACAGTCTGCATTTTGTATATTTTTGCTGCTTAAATCAGAGTCATTTTGAGAGTCTTCAATTTCTCCTTCTAAATTTTCATATTTGGACAGGACATTTAGTGCAGTATTTAAAGGATTCAGAAAGTTCACTGACCTGGTTTTTATAGGCCTCTGCATTGGTCCATTTTGATCAGCATTATCCATACTATTGTAGCAGGGATATAGCGAACCCTTAAACAATCCATTACTCGCCAGCCCTGACTTTATGGTAGAGGAAGAGCATTCTGTTACAGAGACTGGAGTAGGCAGTAGAGTTGATGAGTTTTCTCCTGCGTGGAAATCTTGAATTTCATCTTGTGTAGTGGGATGTTTCTCAATATCTTCACACGATGTTGAATTGAACAAGCTGGTCCTCTCAAGGTTTTTGAGTGGGCATAATTCTTTGCTATAACAGCAACCCATTGTAAAACCATGCTCTGCTAGGGGATGAGCTGAAGATTTAATGGATCTACTACGAGATTCAGTACAGCTGAATAAAGGGCACTGCCCACAAGTCAAAAATAGTAACTTCAGCCAGACAACTCAAACACATGGCATTGTCACTCAAACTACAATCCAAGACACTAAGGCCTCTGTATTGAGGAGATTTGCCAGAACAAAAATCGGCAGCTGCCAGACTCATAAGGCGATGCAATTAACTCTTCTATGGCTGAGCACATCTATGTAAAAGAGTAACTGTTGATATAGAAAATATTTGATAGCAATTGATTATGCAAACTATTGCAGCACATAAGATTTAAGAAGAATCTGTGGTCAAGTTACAGGCACAGATGCAAACAGAGTGCAGATGACAGGTGCAATTCACATATCTTGTCAGTCTACAGTGCTGAAAGTACTGAAAGACAGGTTTCACCATAAATAGGCTGTCCCATACTAGATCGGCATGGAATTCCATTCACTTGTCAGCTAGGGACAAGCTGCATCCCTATTTACTGCACATGGAGTAGTGCAATATTTAAAATAGCCATACGTGCTGTGAAGGAGCGACTCCTTGCTCCTATGACATACATCCACAATGGGGACATCAGGCCAAGGCACAATGCGTCCATGTATGGGTAATGACATTATCTCACACGCATGGGTCCTATGGATGCTGGAAGGGCAGGTTTAGGCTTTATAAGCCCAGACTCTGCTTTTTACAACACTCTTCTTGAATCACTACCCTGGAAAACAAGCAAGCATTTTTATACTTTCCCCTCTTCCACATCTGAATATGGTGACAATACATGGAAAACTATATTATGAACATGGTCATACTGTATGATGTATACACAGAAACAGTATATATGGCAATATGAGGATACTATAGATAATACTTAGACTATAGTATATGTGATTATATAGAACAGTAGGAGACTTCTGATATATATCAGAGTACAATGATTTACTGCAGATCTGACCAACCTGTGGCTCAAGAAAGGACTTGATAAACTACAAATTCCAGCATACCCTGCCAGCTGTAGCCTGTAGTTTTCACAATACAAACTGACCTGTTTAGACACATGCAACTATTTTGGCACATATCAGGCTGAAACGACCAATGAAAATAGCACAGGGTTTTCTAGTTTTAGATTAATGGAGTAGAAAAGAGTAACCCATTTCATTTTAAATGAATGATGCTTACAGGTTTAGTTAGTATAGGTGCTCATACACACTGCAATTTTTCCAGTCAGTCGAGTCAATGGTCACAGATTGCAGCATTTATGGGCCTGAATATTTTGCAGTGTTACCAGAATGGCTGTATAACTCAGTCATACAACCCGAGTGATGAACAGTCATATCTTTCAGATCTGGTCACAAATATGTACAGTATGGAAGTGTACAGTACAATATGGCAGAGATGCAGCTCAAGCCCGAATCACCCTCTGTATAAATCAGAGTCTTTCAATGTTCCATAGTCTCGGTAATGATTATAGCTTAATCAGAATTATTAAGAAAATATATAAAGGTAGTCATGATTACTCCCAAAGAGGGGAGTTGTTTTAGATAACATGGCTTACAGCAAATCACTGCGTGCAAGCACACAAGGAGTTAACATATGATGTTGTATACTTCAAATGCGTTCTGTGTCAGAATTAGAGGGGGGGGTGTAAATTTATCAAGCTTCGGGTCTGATAAAGTAGATATGTTGCCTATAGCAACCAATCAGATTCTAGCTGTCATTTTGGAGACTGCACTAAATAAAAGATAACTAGAATCTGATTGGTTTCTATAGGCAACATCTCCACTTTTTCGAACCAGCAGCTTGATAAATTTCAAACTTTGTGTTACCAGACAGCCATCTATGTTTTATTGCCTAACCCAGACGCTGAAAGATTTGGGAATATTTTTGGCTAGAAAGGACAACTTTGGTGATACCTTTTAGGGAGGTGTATTCCATTTAGAGAAAAATCAAAACAATATTTTTCCTAATCCATGTTTAGGGAGAACTCTTCAAACATATAACTAGTAGCACCAGTCACATGAAATGCGCAATAGATATATACCAGCCCTATAAAAAAGCTAGAGAGATAAATTAAGCTCCACAAGAAATCTATAACGTAATCGTGTTTTCTGTGCAAATCATAATATATTTAGTTAACTTAATGTCATATCACTGCAGTATTCTAGAAGAACCCATTGCTAGAACAGATTATTGAGTAATGGGCAATAAAACAATTGCAAAAGCAGATTAGCATACACCCATCTTTCAGGGAGGTCACAGGAGAAGGGGTTTGGACAAGAACGAGTTTAAAGGTGAGGAACATTTTTTAGAAATTGTTAATGCTTGGGGGCTCAGACTTTTACTTATGAACTGTCCATACTTTCTAGTCTTCACCAGGTAGCAGATAATGCAAAAGTATACCAGTGTGCTATGACCGTTTTGTGTTCATTTCAGTTTTGTTTTGAGAAAAGAACTTAATGATAAATTCCTTTTATTGTACACACTTCATAGCAGCCATAACTCGGAAAAGATTAACTTTCCAGCTTAGGTAGAGACAGGGTAGAAAAAACACACAGCCTCCTCCTCTGTCCCTATGACTGAGTGATTTCCGAAACTCTCTTCTGAAAAAATTAACATAAAAAAAAAATGGATGGAAAATTGGGCTGCCAGGGAGACTTTTGAAGAAAAGGAATTATTGATCAGCATATTCTGTTATTTTCCCCGTCAGACTCCTTGGCAGCCATAACTCTGGGATGCACCAAAGCAATATGGTAGGGTGGGCCATGCAAGAAAAACAATGCCAGTCAGATATGTTCTTAATTCATCCTCTAAATTATTGATTTTCAGCATGTTTCCCAAGCTGAGAATCTGAGGTGCACAAGATTACCAGATGATGACAATTGAAAGTATGAAAGATGACCATCCAGCTGCTTTGCAAAAGCTTCACTGCAGAAGCCAGTGCTTTGCATGCCCAAGATGTTCCCACTTTCTTTTTAGTGGGCACTGAAGGTCTCTGGCACCTTGCAAATATTACTCTTATATACCTGTTTTGTAACTTGACCGATCCACCTCAAGAAATTCTATTTAGAAGGAACATAATGTTATCTAGGTCCAGCACGAAGAGCTGCTCTGTGTTTCAGAGTTTCTTCTCTCCTGGACAGTTATATGGAGATTGCTCTCACTAAATCCAGTGAATGCAACTTTGTTTCATTAATTGGTTGCTGACAAAAAGATGGCAGTACAACATTCCTGATTTATGAGCACCATAGACACTACTTTAGGCAGAAATTCTGGATGGACTCTTAACACCACCTTATCCAGTGTTCTCCCCAGCACCTATTTCCTGGGTGCTCCACCCGGCTCTTGGAGCCCAACAGAGTCCTATTACAATAGAATACATCATTGTTTCTCCTACTAGAACAGACACTATGGGGGGTATTCAATTGTTCCTCCGGGCGCCGCCGGAACGAGCACGTTAAAACTATTACCGTTTATACGGTAATATTGCGCGTAATTACCGTTCATACGGTAATTTACTCGCTCAATTTCAGCTCGCTGCTCAGGGAGCTGCGAGCTGAAATTGAGCGAGTAATTACCGTATAAACGGTAATAGTTTTAACGCGCTCGTTCCGGCAGCGCCCGGAGGAACAATTGAATACCCCCCTATGTGAGCACTACAGCCAGCAGTGTGTGTTAGACCACTGACCACCAGTCCAGGCAGGTGTGAGCAATAACCTCCAACATTTTTCAACATTATTGCAAAGTATTACAACTTCCCCCACCCGGCTACTTTTTAATGCCACGTAACTGGCAAAATTTTCTGAGGAGAACATCGTTTACCCATATAGATATTAAGAAAAGGCTCTGTGCAGCACAGTACATGCAACCCACCAACTCTGAGTACAGATAACTGCTTTGAGGAAAACCACTTTCCATGTGATCCATATCAAGGAAATTCTTTGAAAAGGTTCAAAAGCATAAAACATCAGTGCATTTGGGTTGGGTATGAAATGTCGACAATGACATTCAGAATGTTGACACCATAACACAATGTTGACATTTTACCACTGTTGTCATAATAAATATGTTGACAATCTGAAAGGAGATAATGATTTGTAGGAGGATAGGTAAAAAAATTACTTCCAGATACATGCTAAAAAAGGTACGTAACTTTCTATTTAAAAAAGAAAAAATATATTCAGTATTGCAGCTTTAAACTCCATTTAATAATGTTCCGGCTCTGTGGTCTTAAGAATTCACTTGCCAGACAGGCAGGAAATTCTTTGCTTTACAGTCTCTCTATTTAAATTAGGTTGCAATTGCATTCTGAGATTAGTAAGGGATTAACTTCCTAAGAGTGTCAGCTCTTGAATTAGTGGTGGCAAAACTTTGAGTTTAATAGGGAGTGCAAGATATCATTTTGATGGACTTTTAAACAGACCTGATGGTTTTAATTAACCCTTGCACCACACATGTAAGGCATGCCCAGGTGGGACAGACTCCATTTCAAAAAGTGTAATAATCACAGGCAAGGGTAGGAAGAGGAGCAAGATTAACAGTGGACGAGACAACTCCACTTCCATCTACACTCCAAAAATCTTCAATGGCTACCAGCTTGGGAAATGAATGTTATCTGTTGCAGATGTCAAGTTAAGGGTATATTAACAAAATATGAGAAACTGAGCGTTTGTGTCGCACACACTGGTTCCTCCACCCAGTGAGCCTAGAAAAAAAAATGTTACGTACCCGTCAAGAGTCCAATCATGTTTTGCCACGGAATGTGGATTCCCTCTCCGTGAACCCATGTTCCGTGGCAAAACACGACCCACTTTTGCACTACAAACATTAAAATCTTTCACTCTTAATATACAGAACCTTTGTTTTTGATTCTGACTGCTGTAGAACCTTTTAAATTATAAAATGAAAAGAAATGACATTAACAAAATTATTCACATCCTAGACTTAATATTCAAAGTCTTGAATCACTGTCCTGAACCATTGTTGGGTGCTTTTTGTGTGTGTGTGGATTCATTGTCCTGCCAGAAGACCCATGCCCTTCGATGGAGACCAAGCTTACAGACAATGGGTTCAAAATTTGTCTCCAAAATGGTCTGGTAATAACCAGATGTCATGATGCCATGGATATGAATCGAAACGGTCATACCGTATCAGAAGGACAACTTGACTTTGTTTGTCTGTTGATAGACGTGCTTTCTCCACCATTCGATCAACCCTGCACTGCAATCTGATCATTTTTCGCTTTCCATGGAGGTTGGCTACAGTGCCATGGCACTTAACATTACGTATGGTGGAAATGGGAATAAGCTACAACTTGGTAACTTATTAAATTATTATTCAACTGGAAACCAAAAGAAATACGTATGTGGATACCAGAATATTTCTAAATTCAAAAGTGACCTGGAAGAAATGGTGCATTAGAAAAAACTGCCAATATTTTTGTCCACAACTATATTAATTCTAGTCTGAAGTTACAAGACAGCGCAACATATTTTTACACCCAAGGGAATTGTAACTCCCATCAGCCAAGAGTTTGGTATTTTATAGCAAAGGAAGCCAAGCATACATGCAACAATAGCAGTTATCTTGCGTGTTAATAAACTAGTACTTACAAGATGTGAACTGTCTTTGGCTTCTTGGACTTGCTGCACCTGCGGTTCAGCCACAACTTTAGTATCCTGATCTGAAGTCATGAGCCGTCTGCTTCAAGGCTCCTCAGAGAAAACGAGTCACCGCAGAAAGCTGCATGAAAAAGCAGGTTTAGATTATTCAAATACACAGCACTTTGCTAGACTTTAGAATTGTGATATAAGTGTTAAATTCCCATTTGAGTTTAGGCCTGCGTGGTGTGGTTTTGGAAGGGCAGGCAATAATATTGCTTGGCTGATCTATAGGTTTGACCAAACAAACGCAGATTTACGACAGAATATCATGCAGTATGAAAGCACCCCAAACTAGAATGTAACAGCTTAATGAGAACTGATAAGGTGTCAACCAAAACATTGTGTGCCTTAGATGAATGGCGGGCACAAAATGTTAAGCCGATACCTACCAAGTTTTATAGTTTAATTTATAATAAACTTCCATATACAGAGCGGATTAGAGTACATTGACCATGGCATACACTATATCAATCGGCTACACTAGCAGTGTGCCATGTGACTAGCAGTCACCCAGCTACACTAGCAGTGTGCCATGTGACTAGCAGTCACCCAGCTACACTAGCAGTGTGCCATGTGACTAGCAGTCACCCAGCTACACTAGCAGTGTGCCATGTGACTAGCAGTCACCCAGCTACACTAGCAGTGTGCCATGTGACTAGCAGTCACCCAGCTACACTAGCAGTGTGCCATGTGACTAGCAGGCACCCAGCTACACTAGCAGTGTGCCATGTGACTAGCAGGCACCCAGCTACACTAGCAGTGTGCCATGTGACTAGCAGGCACCCAGCTACACTAGCAGTGTGCCATGTGACTAGCAGGCACCCAGCTACACTAGCAGTGTGCCATGTGACTAGCAGGCACCCAGCTACACTAGCAGTGTGCCATGTGACTAGCAGGCACCCAGCTACACTAGCAGTGTGCCATGTGACTAGCAGGCACCCAGCTACACTAGCAGTGTGCCATGTGACTAGCAGTCACCCAGCTACACTAGCAGTGTGCCATATGACTAGCAGTCACCCAGCTACACTAGCAGTGTGCCATGTGACTAGCAGTCACCCAGCTACACTAGCAGTGTGCCATGTGACTAGCAGTCACCCAGCTACACTAGCAGTGTGCCATGTGACTAGCAGGCACCCAGCTACACTAGCAGTGTGCCATGTGACTATGTGTTGCATGTAATAAATTACATCATTGTCAAGTCTGAAATTGCCTGTAACAGAGTGGATGTGGTGTTTGACGTTTAATTTCCTTATTGTTTAAGCTTTGCACCTCTGTGCCATTATTAATTCATGAATCAAGTAACTAATGTAGCAAGTTAAAGCCAGTCAACCTCCTGCACACAACTTCATACACTGACTGTTTGGCAGGATGCTACTGTATGTTAGTATGCTATATGAATGAATCAATGGATTTTCAAGCACCAAAAGTTCAGCACAGCATTAATAATTATTTCTTTATTTACATGTCCCACCAACCACTACACATTGATCAGATCATGGATAATATAACTCTCCCCCTGCCTCAAATCTTTCCCTGAAGTAAACAAGCCCTAACAGATACCTTAACAGGATGCTGGATATTCCAACATTGTGTGAACTTAAATGAATCCTCAGTACATAATTACATTGAGTTTCTCTAATGAAACTGGCCTTTGCAAGGTACAACTACTAACATGGCTCAGAGCGACACATGCAATTCAGACCTAGGACACCAGACACATTTACAACAAATGTCAACGTGTCTTCAGTGTTGATGGTCATACATCGCGTTGCAAAGTAGGTCAAGTCCATAACAGACATCAGGGAAAAAAACAAACATACTGGGTAAAAGATTAAGTGAAAGTCTGGGGCAAAGTACAGAATATGAAATCACACGCTCAGACAGAGATTAAAGCTTGCAGGAGACATAGATTAGACAGATTCATGCATGAGAAGAAATTGATTTATAAGTTTATATTTGGAGCTGGTATTGATGCCACATCTACAGCACATTTAAGGGTTTTAGCTTTCTTTTTCAGTAGCAGTATTAAGGAGTCTCTAAATATGAAGGAAAAAAGTCAAACAGTCTGTATCATGACAGGCGTGAACCTGGCCACAAGATTTGGAAGTCACTTTGGTCTTTTGAACAAGTTGGCTGATTATTGCCCAATATGTGGTCACTATTCAACAATAAATTAGACTGGCAGATTTGTTTTCCTATCCTACTGGATTATACGCAATGACTTGTACTGTGCAGTATCTGTCCAACCAGGAAGTGGTGGGAAGAGTGTGTGAACAAGTTCCACTGCAATCCGATAGGTTAATTAAAACAACTTTGTTTATCTTCCTAAACGTGAGCTGCAGTTCTCGGTTATTTAAAAGAACCAGAAAGATTCTCTACAGTTTTCTTCAATAATGTGACTCTGCCAATGATCTACCCGCTAAAGGTTGGCTTTAGACTACCACCTTTTCTGACTTTTTCAATCTATACATATGCAGTTTATATAATTTATTTTAGCATACTTTAACTTACACAACTCAAACTCCAGCAGCACTTAAAATTAGAGCATCTTACAAACTACTTAAAACATTCTCTAAAAAGCGCCCTACTCAGTGTGGGAAGTAGCAACAATGCAATTTTGGAGGTTGCAAATTTGCTCTATCTTGCATTTTCTTTCTAATCTGTACAAAATTAAAATTTGCATAGTGCAGAACATTTTTACCCCCATCTTTCAGGCTTTATGTGACAAGTGCAACATGGCATGAACAGCCTGTATTAACCATACAGACATCTATTTGCCACATGGTGGGAGATTTCAAAAAGTGGACAAACCTAAAGACAAATTAAAAAGCAGTTTCTTTTACCTGTTGGTTTTGGCCAGTAGGGAGTATGTATATTTACATTGGCAAAGAGCTCACAAAAAGTGTATATGAAGCTGCAATTCATAAAGGACTTTGTATCAGTACAGTAAGCAACATTAGGCATGCAAATGTCAACAAAGTAAAACAACAAGTGTTGTGGAATGCTCTATTATCCTCCACCTGCCCAGCACACACTTTTGAATGCCAATGTTAATTCTGTATGCAGGAATGTGAAGAGCTGGCTTGTCTAGGAACACATCATTTGCATTGGTTATTTCTAGGGCATTGGGAAATGGAATTTTTACCAGCTTACAAGAAATATTTTGATGAAGCAACAGTCAACATTGTTAGTTGAGCAATAATCTGTATTGGCAGTAACCAAGCACATGGCAAGGGAACATCTGCGATTTTGTCTGTCAACTGCCTATTAAAGAGATATAGATGATTTGCATAAAGGTGCATATTTGAACAGAAACATGGGCCAAAACAGCCAGTGATTGGCGCTGTCTGGCTCTGCTCTAGTGTGGATAGTATAAACCTACTAAAAAAAACCCTGAGGACACCTTCACAACAATCCAGACTACCAATGCATTCTAAAACTTTACTGCCATGTGTCAAATTTTAGAAAGTTGATCATATTTCCCTTGTGTTTAAGCGCGCCACCAGTACAACAGATTGTACTGTAAAAGTGCAATGCATGAAAAGTGTGTTACAAGCTAATCACTAAACAGGTGTCTAAAGCACATTCCCTTTCATGTGTTCTTGCCAATATTCCCAGCACATGTGCATAAAGGAGCTCCAACTAAAATGGCTATACCAGAAAACAACAGCTTGTGTTCAGTTTCAGAGTACATGTAAATACAATATAACATTTCAAGACATATCATATGGGAACTTTTAAGCTGCCACACCCTCAGAAATTCTCCTTGGCCAATTTGGAGGTCTTAGAACAAAATGACAACAGGTGTCTGTACGGCTTAAAAACAAAAAGGGAAAAAATAAATAAATGGCTGCATACTTATGGCCAAATTGTATAAAGACTGGATATGCCCATCTATGGATAGCTTTACTGATATGCTTGTGGTTAGAACAAGAAGTATCTTAAAATTGGATCAGCTTCTGTTGTTGGAAAAGTTGGTCCTCCTAGCTGTAGGAGCCCTTGAAATATAAGCACTTTGCCTACTTCAAAACGTATCCACAGCAATATACAGGCTTCGATATTCCAGTACATCAACAGATTTAACCAATCTGGTCAAAATTACTGTGTAGAGATGTTTCATACTGTGATACAGGATGCTGCTCATTGCAAAGAAAAAAAAAACATTTTCTTCAGCCTAGTCATTGTATAGTATTAGAAGTCCTTTAAATATGCCAAGAAAAACATCCATGGGGACAAAATCTTCAGTAATAACACCTAAAATATAGCAACTTTTTCTGTGCTCAACTGAAATATCTTGATACCAAACAAAATAAAAATGTGGATGCACAAAAAGGTTTCTTTAAATTTACCCATTTAGTTGTTGATCAGGTTTTAGCAACATGCTAGACATGCAAAGCCCGAAACATATCCTCTTGTTAGGATAATGCAGAACAGGTCGCACAACATAAAATAAACTTATGACACATGGCTTGGCTTCTAAAAGCATCTGTCAACTCCACTGATCTGTGCTGGCAGGGAGAGGTTAGTTTCTGGTGGGGAAATCACTTGCTTTTGCCATGGACTCCGGGCGAATTATGAGGTCATTGTATAGACAATTGCCAGCTATAATGCTTTTAGAAATACAGACACATACAAAATCTAAGCATATAAACTAAACAGATCTGAAAATTTAAAAGAAAATTCAATGACAGCTGCTTTTAGAAACAAAAGGATTCTACAGCCCACTCTGAAAAGGATTTCTAATGATGAAACACTTCTATTTTGGAGACGCAAATATAATGTTCTAATGAAAATATACACCTTACTAACAAAACAAACTGTGTAGGCACACATACATGTAGTGGAGTAAAAACCACCAAATGGGGTGTTGAGCCCCCACATGCAGCCAGTGTACACACCTTAGCACAGAATCTATCAATGTCTGGAATGGTGCAGGAGGGGTCACTCAACTGATGTCTGGATGAGGGTAGATGAAAATGCAGTCTCCAGTGTCGTTCCAAAATATGCCATAAAAGCTTGAACGGGTTCAGATCTGGTGATTGAGATGGCCATGACATATGGATAAAATCAGCATCTAGCTCATAAAACCACTGGATGACCACACATGCTATGGTTAGGGGAGGGGCACCTTGTCATTTTTTAACACGCCGCTCCAGTCCGGAAAGAAATGCAGAAACAGTGGGGTGAAGGTGATCAGTCTATACCACTGAGTAGTGATTAGCATTGACTTTGCATTCTATAGGGAAAGGACTGCACCAATCCATTCCAGGTAAAAAGGGAAAAAAGTATTGGGTATGATGAGCAGTGTCTGCAATGCAACTAGACTAAGATAGTCTGGCACCAATGGAATCTGGATTCTGGAATAAGATGGCACCACAATTTCCTCAGGCTCCCAAGCCTGTTGCCTTGTTGTCACACTTGACTTCATCTTCTGCTTTATTCCTCACATCCAGACTCTCTCCCAGTCCTGTCGACTCCACCAAAAGAACTTTGTAAGAATAAGCCCTTTTCTTACTCAACATGGTAGCAAAACTCACCCATTCACTTATTTCCCGTATTGACTATTGCAACCTCCTGTTATCTGGCATTCCTGACACTGATATAGCCACACTTTTCAATCCATCCTAAATGCTGAGCAAAACTGATTTTCCTCTCTCACTGCTCCACCACCTTGCAAATCCCTACACTTGCTCCCTGTGTGCTCCAGAATCAAACTCAAATTACTCACCCTTACCTACAAAGCCCACAACACTACCCCTGCATACATCTCAAATCTTATACCAAAATACTCTCCTTCCTGCCCTCTTAGATCTACCTTTGACCTGCGCCTTGCCTCGTCTTTAGTATCCACCTCTCACTCCCACCTACATGACTTCCTTGCTGCTCCCAACTTATGGAATTCCCTACCACGCTCAATCAGTCTTTCCTACAGCCTTCAAATCTTTAGATGTTCTTTGAAAACCCATCTCTTTTTTTTTTAGAGGCGACGTTATCCCCGATAACACTATTCACACCAATACACCCCCACAACTGTCCCAATTTCCACTCTAAGCCGCACATGCTCCTCTTGTTTCTGCTGTGCCCTCTTTCACTTAGAATGTAAGCTATTTAACGATGAGGGTCTTCCATACCATTTGTTTTCAAGTCTGCTATTAGTTAATTGTTCTGCAGGTGCTTGCCTGTTTTGCCTTTGAATGCACCAATATCCCGTTCCTAGAGTTTGTGCTACAATATGCATATGAAACCAAGCATCCGGAAGAAACCCATGCACAAACACAGGGAGAACATATTAACTTTACACAGATAGGGCCTAGTCAGAACCGATTGAGGTGGAAAATAATGAGTGACCAGAGCAAGGTTTTAGTTAACTCCTGAGTGAGGTAGGGGAGGATTTTTGCAATATTGCAGACAATGAGACAAAAGAACAGAGTGGGCATTGATTTGAAGAAAGAAACTAAGGGCAGAGTCTAGATTCACACTATGGCAGCAGGCAATGGGAACCACAGAGACAGTGATGTTATCAGCCGTGAGGGGGCTCAGGTATGGACATATTGACATTGCGTTGGGTCACCCAGGTGGAGATAGTCAAAAGACAGACAAATGGGTAAAGACAGGAGGTGAGATAGTGAAAGGAAAGATAGATCGGAGTGTCATCAGCGTAGAGGTGACAGCGGAGGCCGAAGGAGTGAATGAGTTCACCTAGAGAGTTGTGTAGAGAGAGGGCAGAGAACAGATCCTTGAGGTGCACTAAAAGAAAGGGGCAGTTGAAAAGTGGAAGAGTGAGGTGGAAACAGTGAGGGTGTGACTAGAGAGGACAGTGTCACAAGAGATCAAAAATTGAACTGTAGAGTCTCAAGAAGGGAGTCATTGGAATAGAAATGTACCAGTCGGAGCAGTAGACAGAGAGGGAGGACCGGTTAAGGGATGGTTTCATAATAATTGTGGAGTAAGAGCATGTTTGAAGGTAAAGGAGAATACGGCAGTGCAGAGGGAGGGGTAAAGGATGCACATGTGTTAACGCAATCCCTGTAAGTGGGTATTTTATATGGGATCAAACCTGTACTTGTAATAAATGTGAATGAATATGGGGACACCAGTCACTAAATTTCTGCACTCTATAAGATCAGAGACTAGAAGTTCAGTTAAAATGTACATTTTTCTGAATTTTACACCAACTTTTCTTTGTTCCTTGAGAAAGGTAAAAAGAGGGATTTGACTGTTAATAAATGCACCAACATCTAGACTCCATAATAAATAGTATGAGGACTAAATAAAATATACTGACTGCAACCTCAGTATTTGTGTAATGACAGCTACTATAAAACTCTGAAAAATATAGCTCCCACACATACTAGGGTTTTCACCTGAACTACGTTGGGTAAGGTGAAGACAGAATTTATTTTTTTTGACGCTTAGCTACAATCATATAGATCCCTCCTGATTATACCCATTTAAGAAAAAATAAAAAAGGTATCACTAATCCTCGATTACTGTTATTGGTCTAACCTGTGCTTTAAAAGGAACAAAAAAAAAAAGAAGAGTCTATACTGAACTATACCACTTAATTACCAAAGACCAACAGACTAGAAATCTAGTATTAAATCTGTTCAAGCAGCATTCTCCAAAACACTGCAATTTTCAATCACTCATCAGCTAACCACACTAATGAAATCCATGTATTCCAACAATTCGGTAAGGCAGTCAAATGGCCCAATCTATCCAATACATCCAAAGATTATGTTGCTTGACTGTCAAGCCACAGCACAGATCTTGATTTGCATGGCGTCTTTAATTGTACTGTTACCCTTTCATTTTGGGGAAGGGAAATGTGAGCTTGCCCTGTTTCTTAAAGAAAAAAACTTGCAATAAAAGATCTGAATAAAAATATGAAACCATATTTCCTATACTACATTATAGAAAATTGTGTGTTTTTTTACGCTGGTTCCAGAATGTATAAGGACCACAAACAAAATCCTTTGTAATAGCAAAGTTATCCCAAAGTTTTAAAATATACTGCATGTATTGAATGCTATTTAATTTTATCTGAAACCATCAAGTGGTAGGTAAAGTCAATACATAAGAATGAGGTCAGAATGACATGTACCAAAAGGTTTTATTAAACATTTATTATACAGTTATGCACTACTTATAGACTATTGGGGAGAACGAAGGAACAGCAAAAAAAATAAAAAAATGTAACTATATGATATAATAAGTGTACAGAGTGGTGTGTAAATTGCAACATGAGATAAGATAGGAAGCCAACCTTGTATTACATAATCCCCTCTTCCCCCTGACTAGAAGGACAATATTCAGATCCCTTACCTTGCTCTTCAACTGTATCTGGTTGTATAGCTGCTAAAAGCGTTCCAATAGATGCACTAAAGAGATATAGATCCCAGAAGCCCACATACGTCACACGTCAAACATCCGACAATCAAGCAACCTGCAAGGTAGAATCATCAATGAAATACTGTACAGAAACAGACATGCAACATCTAATATGTCAAAGGGGAAAATGTATTTTAGTATTTTCTTCTCATCAACACCCACCTGTCTCTTTCTATACAAAATGTTATCTGCTTAAACAGTATCGTCTTGCTTTAAAGCCACAAAGCACCGCCTAAAGTGGATATGTGTGGGGCCTCCAATGTGTGCCTTAAATTACACTTTCAGAGACCCTTTTTAATTGGACACCATTTCATATGACAGTATGCAGTACGGATAACTGGGCGTCAAAGTGAGAGCACTATGTGCTTACACAACCCAGGTTGCCAAACGCACTTACCAGTCTTTTCTCACATAAGTTATGACAGCCTCCTCTTATTAAGAGGGGTGTTTCTGACCACAGAACTTCTTTGATTAGCATGCTCTCAGTAAACTTGGAGCTCAATACCATGTTACATTTACTTGTCATCTACACACAATGCAGGTGGTTATATTTTGGGATGAACTAAGGATAATGGAGCTCAATCAATAGAAACAGCTCACACACTAACCATGTCATCACTAGATGCTGTAGACTTTATAGGTTACATGCCAAAGAACAATGGTTCAGCCCAGTATATAATCACTCTCTTCCAAACAGTGACTAGCACTATAGGTTTCTGGTGAACAAAACACCTTGGTATAGAAACTCACCTTGTAACATGACTATCAAGCAGAGTCTTCACAAAGTAGAATACACAAGAGAGCCAATTTACTTGGAGTAGTACTAATTTGGAAGTTTTTTAATTTATTTTCATTTATTAATATTTTATTAATGACATGCACAGCTAATTGAAGTGGGCCTGTCACAGCCCAAAGCAGCTGATAAAAGAAGACAGTAGCTTACATTGCAGCAATCCATACAAAGATACATACTACAAGAACTGCCAGCATATTAAGTTCTGAATTAATAATGTTTTAAAAGATATTTTTTTTTTTTTTTAAAAAGTTATGCTTTCGTTTTTTTCTGCTTAAAAAAAGGAGTTCAAGCACACAAATAACAGTAAGCACTGAAAACAAAAAACTAGTAGAGGAGACAATGGGGGGGGGGGGGGGGGAATTCAATCCCCCCCCAAAGCAGCGCAGCGTTAAACCTATCACCGTTATTACGGTAAATGTAACACATCTTTCTGCTCGCAGCACCTGAACTGCGAGCAAAAAGCCGGCATTGAATCTACCATAATAAACGGTATTTAAGCTCACTATTACCGTAATAACGCGTTACTTTTTACAGTAACACAGCAAATTGAATTCCCCCCCTCCCCCCAATGTATTTTAGGAAATGTTCACATGAACATAAAGGTAAGAGTCATATCTGGTGTACCCGTCACCCCATTTACCCTGCCATATGCAATCTGATCTTTATGGGTTTTATCTTTTAAAAACCCTAACTTTGCTTGAGCAGGTCACCACCACCTGAACGTCTATGAATAAAACCAAATAAAGTGAAAATAAAAGTTTTCCCAATGAGATTGGTGGGGGATTTCAAGATCTGTTGTGATGTGAAAAACATGTTCAGTGCATTAAAATCCATAAATTGACAAAACCTTTAGCATTATACTAAATCGGTCATTCTAAAGCATGGCCACAGGAATCATTAAGATTTTATTGCTGATACTGCACAATCTTGCAGCTGCGGTCAAGAATTGCTGCAGTATCCAGGCAGAGGGGATTGAAGCCACCACTGTCACTGACAGGTACACTGGATGCTTTTCACCTTCAGTCAGAGCTAGGTGAATTCACATTGTCTTGTGAATGCCAAATTTCACTTAAAAGAGAGGCAGCCAGTTTGGTAGTGCATATATTAAACAATGAAATTGTCATTACATTTTGTCGAGTGAGGCCACCAGAATTTGGCTGTTCAATAGATAGAAAGCACTTAAGAAAATCACTACACAGATAATAAAAGTAAGGTTTTCTTAAGAAACACAGAGAAATGTTCAACTATATTAAGGTCAAAAATCAATTTAAACATTATACCTTCTCCTTAACTCCTTCCTCAAAGTATGACATGCTCAACTCTGCACAGCCATACTTTGCTAACAAGTGTTATGGAAACTGAAACAAGGCTGTCTGGCAAAGAACAAACTGCTTCTGGTTCAACAATAAGAATACAGTGCACATTTCTATTACATAGTGGATATTCTATTCTTGGAGGAATACCTAATCTAATCAGTGGATGCAAGACCAAGATTACAGTAATAGGTATGACCAGTGCTTTTTTTTTCTAAGAAAAAAGGTGCCGGAACGCACCTCTTTCTGCCCCCTCATTTTTGTGTAGCCCTCTCTTTCTGCCCCCCTCGTTTTTCTGTAGCCCTCTCTTTCTGCGACTCCTCACCCACTTTCCGTAGTCTGTACTACCTTCTATACTTCTTTTCACGTTTCTCTGCTTGATCGTGGCTCCTCTCACTGGCAGCGTTGTGACGTCACAACGCTGCCGGAAGCAGGACACGCACTAGGATGCGGTGCTGCTGCAGTGAAAAAAAATTAAATGTTAAAAAGTTAAACTTCGAAAACCCATGAAAAAAGGTGCCAGAACGCCGTTCTGAGCGTTCTAGGACAAAAAAAAAAGTCCTGGGTATGACCAATATGACTTAATGTAGTCCCTACTTGCCACCAAACTGCCCCTAGCACGACTGTTATGCATATGTGGAAGTGAATTAGAGGGGAACACAACCATTTAAAAACCGCTGCAAGACTCCAATGCTGCTGAGGCTGGATCATCTAGAAATGAATTATTGTATAAAGTTATTTTAATTAGTGGCACATGTATATCATGGCAAATGTATTATTTTTGCATTGGAAATGTATTTATTTCTGAGGCCATATGACATGTTAGAGGAAATGTGTTTTTGTAACTTCTGAAGAAAGGAAATCCCATGCTAATTAGACCTTTCAACTCTGAGTGACAAACACATCTTTTTAGCCTGAATGCACAGCAGGGGGTCATTGCCTTTCTATCCTGTCCTGTTGAAAAGATAAAGGACTATTTGAATAATTTAACAGCAAGTAATTTGGGAAATCAAATATTAAATACAAGTTTAGAGACTATATTACATCCTGATGCTAAACATCTGATGTGGTGCCAGTTAAAATCAGGGTGCTGGGTCCTACCAACATGTGTCTCCGGAACAGTATATAAAAGAGTTGTATTTTGCATTTTAACCAAAGTATACCATCTGTACCTCTGAATGATCATAAGCACCTCCAACTAGTGTGTAAAGGCACTTGTAAGGACCCTTGAGCAATAAACATCACTGCTTGAAGATTCTGCCCAACGTCTGTTGTCTGCTGTATCCTGTGACCAACAGATAAGATCTTATCTGTTCTCGAGCTGTCCTGTGTTGAACCCAGCATCTATATATCAGTGCTCTGCCCACTACCCAACAGCCCTGATCAATAGTAAGCGGAGAGAAGGTATCAGCCAGCCCATAGCAGCGGTGTTGCAGCATCGATGTCAGCTACCCAGAAGTAAGCGGTTCCAGGTGCCATTGAAGGAGCTTGGTGGTGGCAGTCGAATCCTCCTCCAACTATTGCGCAGTTAGCATTCACAAGTCAGCGAGTGCCTGGTGGCAGGTGACAATAGTAGGAGTGGTCAATAACATTAGATTACCGACAGTGAGAAAGTGATCCAGATAAACTGTGTAACATCCCTTCTCCTCTTCCCTCAAAGACCAGGTGGCAAAGTAAGCCCAACCGGTCACAACTGCTTTTTCACTTGCCAATCCTGAGTCCAACCCAATGATTTGTGTCCATTGGGGGTGAATCTTGTCCATTTACCTTCAATGCCCAACCAGATGTTCCATTTTTAAATGTTAAAATCAGACTGAAATTTTTTAGTTCAGAGCATTAATATGGTTGGTCATACAAAGACAATTCTTAGCTGTTTGATCGGATTTATTCACGCTTCCAAATCTCTGTGCTAAATACAGAGCACACATTTTAGTTTAGCTGCAATTACAACTGAGTTTATGTGAGCAAGCCTTTAGCTGCTCTGCATAGCAGTCACTGCACTCCATTTTTGTAATATTGCTCAAGTTCCAAGTTGGGTAGCAACTATTGGAGAACAGGAATTTGCAAAGCATTCCACAGATGTGCAATGGGACCATTGGTCCTGGCTTTGCTTGAACCACTGGTGTTAAAACAAACAAAAACCCACATCTAGCCAGGTGTAATAAAAAGCGTTATTTACGTCTGGTAATACCAAATCTTTTAAGTTGTTTGTTACCAATTAAAAAGTGCTGCGGAGCATGCTGACCCACAAAATAAATATATATCTATATTTATCTCTACCATGTAGTTATACATTTTCAAGTGTCTTTTGCCAAAAGTGCAAGCATCACATAAGACATACAATGATGTATACATGCTTACACATCCAGTGTGGAGTTGATTCATGAGCTGTGCCCAGCACACTGCTTACTACCCAGTCAGCATAAATGCACAGATCATTGTCTCAGAGATCGAACTAGCCCATCATTTATTCAGGAAGCCATTACATAATGCTTAGTCATTTCACTGCAACTGGTAAGAATATATTATAGTGCAATCCGAATCCATGCAAAGAGACTAATCACTATAACGGACTCACCATAGAGAAGGGCTAGATGTATTCCAGCCATTGGGTCACAACTTAGAAATGCACCCTTTTGCTTCAGGAAACAAGGCACCTGTAGGCCTTCTACTTTCCTCTAATGGTCTGTAATGACTGAATTAACAATCAAGTCCAGCAGAAATGTTACATGTAGAATTTAGAAAATATCTCCATACACAGCAGCACATCAAACTGAACATGAGGAGCCGAGCTGGAAGATTCCAGTACTTATCGCCGTAGACAAGAAAATGCCAACATACTGGGTACCTACAAGCAGCAATCCCAACTCACAACTCCAAAGCAATGCTTAACCATGAGCTCCTGAATAATCCATGTGTCCTGAATTAACTTGTTGGCTCTCTAACCAGTCTAAAGCACTTCGGAAATAACCTGCCAAAACACCAAATCAAGGAGACAAATAAAATAGAGGAGCAATAAACAGCAGGCTGAAAACCACAAAACAACAAAGATTACAAGCTGGCACCATATGTAGAAGTATTAAAAAAAGACACCAACACATTACAAAAACCCAACACAGACAGGCACTGAACCTGAACAGAATGCACACTGAGCGCACATAGCCTGGAAACAATGAGAGAGACAGAGCTGTAAGCCTGTGACCGCAACGAGAGCAGAACGTACTGGAGAAGACACATTTGCCAGTTTTAGTGAAATAAATATTCCAGATTAAGGACACTTCTTTCCAGAGATCCCCAATCTCACTTCCTAGGACTATACCCACGGAGAAACAGAAGAAACCATTCATCTTCATAGAAGAAAAATACACAGTAGAGTTTGCTCCTTAATATGTGAGTTGCTGTCAGTTTGAGGGGTCCCTGATAACCAGAAACCCCAATAGCCATCACCACATATTACACCACCAATCCAATTATAATAAAAACACACTATCTTCTTACTTTGGAAACAAAAATATGGAGAGGAAGGGAAAAAAAAAAAGGATGATCAGACAGCCAGTGCATCTACACAATTACTGCTGGAGACAAACTTTTAGGAACAATTTGTACGATATTACCACAAGGTTGATGAAGTAGACATGTTCAAGGCCACTTGAGGGCAACAGGCTGCCCACAGCATGCCGAGCCTTCAGCTGCAGCCCCAGTTGGCTGCTCCCAATGGTATTTATTCTCTGCTTTGCAATAAGCAGAGAATGAGGGAGAACAGGGGCAGCAGACTTCCCTGTCGCGTGTCCTACGCACAGTGCAGGGAGGTCATGCAGTAAACCTGGAGGAGGGAGTAGAGCAGTGTTGGCTAACCTGTGACACTCCAGGTGTTGTGAAACTACAAGTCCCAGCATGCTTTGCCAATATACAGCAGCTTATTGCTGGAAGGGTATGCTGGGACTTGTAGTTTCACAACACCTGGAGTGTCACAGGTTAGCCAACACTGGAGTAGAGTGTGCTCTGCCTCCTTCCTCTGTACAACAGTTCTGTGTAATTTGCTTCATTGAAAGCATAAGTGGACTTGTACAGCAGATGAAACATAATAAGAAAGTGAAGGCAATTAAGAACATCACAGTCCATCAACCAATAATAAATTGTACAACAGTTTTGAAGGCTGGAGGGAGGCAAAGTTGTCCATCACTATTCTAGGCTGTTCATTGACTTTAGATTTGCTTGCTGCTGTGCTTTTACATCCAAATATCTATAGTACATCCACTTTAAGATGGTTTACCATTATAAAAAGCTTATGTGATCATCCAGAGACAAAGTAATGAAAGCTGGCAGCTTCATGTTGTCACAGGTTGTTTCTCAGGAGTACACTGAGCATGCTCCAGACAGCAAATGTGATTGAGTATGACAAATGTTCATTACTGCCCAGAGAATGGATAACTTCATTGTGGCTGGATCACTTAGAAATAAATTATTGTATAAATATATTTAAATTAGCGCAGTGCACCAATTTATATAATTGCAAATGTACTAATTTTGATACTGTGTTGTATTTGTGTTATAGAAATGTACTAATTTCTGATGCAGTAGCCATGGTGGAGGAAATGTGTTGTGTAAGAAAGGGGGAAAGGAAATCCTAAATTAAGTTAATTATTTTCATCTCAGCAGTGACAAAAACCTGCTTTAGCCTGAAGGCTCAGTAGAAGGTCACTTGTTGTCATCGGTGGTAATTTAACAGTGCTGTAAACACTGTCAGTGTTTACAGCGACAAAAATATCCGATCATAACGTACTACACTCATTGTCATGTCATGTACGGGGAAACAGGATACCTCCTAACAATGTAGACAGTAAATCTGCACATGGATATACATTAACTTTTGGTTGAAGATACTGTACTAGTAGGTGACCTCTCCTCTCCATTTCTTCTACAAATTATCTACATTTGATTGAACAACAAATATTAGGACGACGGCAGCCATCTGAACATTAGCCAAAGGGGTATTTCTTTATAAATATATACAAACTTTCTATATATGTGAACTTGCTGCCTCTTGGGACAGCAGTGGTGATATTACTACTGGTAGTAATGCAATTTGTATCAAATTATGTTTGTATTTTACTAGTGATGTAAACAGACTAGAAAGACACTGAAAACACATTTATATTTTTGTATATGTCATTTTTTAATTTATACCTCTGCCCCACCACAATCCATGCTACACAAAAGGCAAGCTGCTCAATTTATAGGTAGCAACAGTGCTTGAGAGAGAGTAGTTAAATATAAATACCCGCTCAGAAACCACCAGCACTCAGCCACTATCCGCAAAGAATAATACATCCACATTACAAAAAAAATAAATAAAAATGATTATGGTACTGTTAAAGTTAAATAATTGGATGAAGGTGGTAATCGATATTTTCAGTACACTACAATCAATTGCGATAAGGTTAGTATGCAATCAAATAATTAAAGCAAATAAGTTTAATCTATTTCAGTTTTAGATAAAATAATGTGGTGAAAAGGCTAAAATATGTTCTCAACTTACATCGAGCTTGGTATCTGTTCGCAATTGCATGAAAACGTTTCCAGTGGCATATATGTAGTGTTTGCACTTGATTATGTGTTCGAACACTAGTTATGAATAATATTACTTTTCAAACACTAACAGCCAGCTTTCAAGGATCATAAGAAACAGATTTAAACAGTTCTAGAGGTGGGAACCTGAAGTAAAGACACCTGGCATGCCTAAGAACAATGACCAGAGGAATCCACCAATGTCACGTTGAGTACCTGAGAGTCCAATGAATGAAGACCTTACAACTATAAGTGTGTCACTGTAATGTCATTACTTTTACACTGTATAGTGTATAAAATGTTCACCTCTGGCTGCAGACCCCAAAGCGTTCTGATTGAAGCTTGAGTTGGTGCCAACGAGTGCAAACGTATGTTTACTAAACTTTGCCTTGTTATTCTTTGCTAATAAATCCTTTGTGCTTTGGAACCACAGCAATCGCATTGGAGAATCTTTATTAAAAGACGATTGTTACGGACATAACAGCTTCTAGAAATAATTTCCAGTGCCAGACAAGTTTACATGATATTACACACTTTAAATCTGAATTTTAAAAAAAACGCCAGTACCAATGAAGCCTTACTTTTAAAAATGTTACTCTACCAAAATTAAGAGCATATTTCAGTAAATCATAAAAACCATGTTTGCTAAAACACTAACCATTTAAACATGTATACATTACAATAGTGTACATATTTACCAAAATTACAACACAATATTAAGACTAGGGACACATTTGAGTTTCTAGAACACACACACAATGATTCAGCAAGGTCTCCCTTTTTCTTGTTTGCTTTTTTTAAATATGTGAAATGTGAAGTTTTAGTGTGTCCCCCAAAAGTTGTTAAGGAGGTCCCTGTCTTATTTGTTCCATTCTAACTGCTCTATCGTTGCCTGGTCGGGTATACACTTTATTTTCCCTGGCTGTACTCGGACACCTGTCAATAGCAAGGAAGCATAATACATCATGTAAAGTTTAAAAAAAACCATTTGACTCTGAATTCTATATAAGTTTGTCCATTCCAGTAAAAAAACCAAGCAAGGTGTGCACTTGTTGAGAACTATATGAAGATAGACACTGGCAACAAGTATTTGTGGTATTAACTGTTGAGAACAGCAATATTTTATCAATACTATATGGCAAAAGACATTTTAACAAATGTTTTTTTTTTTGTTTTTTTTTAAGACTTTACTTGGATATCAGCATATAACAAAACAAGGTACAATATGTCAGTTAGCATAAAAAGAGAGCAAGGGTAAAGTAACCGAATAAGAAATATCACAAAACTTTAATGCAGCTGATAAAGGATGTGACAGCATTTGCTAATCAGTTTTTAGTATATGACAAAGGGCAAACAGAACAAAAAAAACAACAAGGAAAAAGGAGTAAGAAAGAATGGTGTCAGCCCGCTTAAAGTTTAAAAAGGAAGACACAATGCACACAAAACGAAGTAACCAGAAAGTTAAATTAAGAATGGAAGGTGTATATTGAAATGCGAAGGCCAAGGTTCCCAGAGTTTACTAGAAGAGTTGGATGAGTTACGGAGCATGCTCATAGGTATGACACATTCTAATCTATTGATAACCGATTGCACGGATAGTGCAGAGTGTCGTTTCCAGTGTGCAGCGATTTGGTAGGCAACGGCCATGACAATAACCAAAAACAGTTTGTTGTGGTGTTTTGCGGCTGCCAGGATGTCGAACTGAAGGAGGAAAAACTTTTAATTTAATTTTTTATAATATTTTTTTATTAAAGAATCTGTCAATCAAAAAAAATAAAAAATAACAGAACATACTAAAATTTAAAGTTACAAAGACTGAACCTTGGAACAGTAAAAAAACAAAACTAAGAATTAAGTTAAACGTAAGATATCAGAAATTATGTAAAGGACTTAAAATTAGAGGAAGAGGTGGTTAGTCAATAACGGTAAAGAAAGGTCAGAAATAGGGAAATAAGGGGTGTGAGAAGAACATGGTACTACTACAGGTGAAAGGGTAGGTAGGATGTGAGAAGGATTCATCAACATATGAAAGCATAGACAAATTTATAACAAACAACGAAGAATGGAGGCAACTAAATGAACTGTTCCTATCTCAGAGTATTCCACCACATGCAACTTCTATTGGCTCTCTAGCCAGCCAACAGAGAACAACGCTTGCACCATGCATGCACCTCTCACCAGAGCTTAAAGATGTATTATTATCGTCATCTATTTATTTATATAGCGCCACTAATTTCGCAGCGCTGTACTCATTCACATATCAGTCCCTGCCCCATTGGAGCTTACAATCTAAATCCCCTAACATACACACACAAACCAAGAGAGACTAATGCAATTTAATAGCAGCCAATTAACCTACCAGTATATTTTTGGAGTGTGGGAGGAAGGCGGCGCAATCCCACGCAAACACGGGGAGAACATACAAACGCTACACAGATAAGGCCATAGTCGGGAATCCAACTCATGACCCCAGTGCTGTGAGGCAGAAGTGCTAACCACTAAACCACCGTGCTGCCCATAGATGTGTATAACTGCCTGATGTATGATGTATTACTTAAAAAACAAGAAGGGTTTACAGTGACAATCCTGAAAAATAATATTTTTCATACTCAGTACATTTACAAGGCTGTATACTATAATTAAAAACAATAAAATTAAAGGTGTTGCACAGGATCATAAAAAAAAAAAATCAGCTGTAATGCTAAGGCCATATGATTACATTTTAATGTGCCTTTTCAACACCATGGAATCTTGCATTTACATAATACAAAGCAGTACTTTTCCTCCACTTTTCAGGAATCCCTACGCAATTCGTCTTCCAGATTCCATCTGCCTGTGACCTTATTAGCATGCTATGTAAATGAAGAACCAGTACTCTGTCAGGAGCTCAGCAAGTTTTTAATATGACAATTTGGGAAACATTTTTAGAAAGATTCAATTCCAGAGTGAACAAGCAATCAGTAGTCAGACAACTACATATGTAGTCAAGATTAAATGTCACAATTGATCTTGTCCAAAATATAGGCCATGGAAAGAGTAGTTGAGCTTCTTAGGATAAGCTGTACCCAACATGGATCCAGCATGCTTCAAGATGTGGGCGGTCATATTCCTCATCACCCTACATAGCGGTTTATCAAATGGAAAATCTGAATACCTCTTATTTCATGGATGCCTAACATTTGCAAAATATATACAAGTTTAGTATCATATTGGCTTTTGCAAGACTCAAGTAACAATTTAATGTCATGTCCGTGCTTTTTAAACCTCCTCTTAAATGGTCCAACAGTCTTAACCACATAAATCAGTGACTGATTTTTGGATATATTTATTTAAATGCCCTCAGTGTTGTGGAATTACAATTAATAAATTGCTCACAAAGTGGGCTGAGGATCTCACAAATAAGGCTAGGTACACACAAGCATTTTCGTCCAATAATCGGGCAAATCAGCCAACATACGACCACTGTGTCACTATACACACGGGTTAGTGTGTATAGTGACACAATGCTCTAAAATTGTCTCAAAGTGTCGATTGTCGGCTCATTTGGTTGGTCGTACTGTTTATTATCAGACTAGTCACCGACCGATCATATAGGATGTTTTTACTTGCAGCTCTATGAGCCAAATATCTGTGTTAAAATTACGGTACTAACAGTAATAGTGCGCGGGCCAAGTTGTTCTCAATTGAATTCCCCCGTATATGTCTGAGAGCACAATACCTTAAAGGTGAACTCCAGCATCAGGTGAGTGTCCCAGTTTACAGATTTCCAATAATTAGTTTCCCTAGCTTTCAAAAATGACAAAATAAAATATTTGCATATTTTGCTGCTAATTTTGAGTCAACTTTTATGATGAAGTAGTTAAAGGCAAACAGCTTCCATGTAATACACAAGATTTGTAGAGTATATTAAAACCAGGACAACTCAAAGCAATATTCCAAAATGTAAGATTGACAGAACAGTAGTAACAAAGATCAAGAGCTCAAAATAAACTGAATCTTTTTAGATCAGTTGGTGACTCTAGATATAAGCATTACTAATGGGATGAGTGAAAGGCGCTAATCCAAAGCTAGAAAACCCTGCTCATCTGTTCCTAAGATGTGAGCTCATGCTCCTGTTATTTTATGCATTTACTGTCTTTCTGCTTCTCTGAGCCAAGACAATTCTTTGGACTCATAAAATACCAGTAGCAGGTTATCATATTCTTGGGTAATTCAACGCAACTTATCTTCATACATTTTATAGAAAATTAATAATATGGATAAATCCTCCGCCCATATTAACAGGGTTAACCATTTACACATTGGTGGGAATGTTGCCCCAGGACCAACCACGGTTATCCAATGCCAACTGCTAAAAAGCAGTGATTAAAATGAGAAATATAATGTCTTTTTTTTTTTTTTAGCCCTGGTGTACTTCAGCAGCACTAGGCGTTTAGATCAATAAGGTGGAAGATGAGCATTGAATATAGTACTTACGCATCATGGTGGCAGATGAGTTAGAATTGCGGTCTAAACTCTGGGCTCATGAGTTCAATTCCGACAAAGGCTCTATTCGTGTGGTGTTTGCTCTCTTTGTGGTTGCGTGGGTTGTGTATTTCCCAAATTCTAGTTGGGAATTTAGATTGTCAGCTCCGATAGGGAAGGTACTTATGTGAAAGACTACATTTCCTCTGTATTGCACTAGGCAATATGATTGGCGCTATGTAAATAAACTATAATAGTATTAGTACCCAGCTGTCCTTTGCCTTTACTAAAATGCCCATGGCATGAGTGTGGTCCTCTGCATGAAAAACTTGGACACAGACCTTTAATTTATATTTCAGTAAGGAAATGGGTATTAGAAGCATTGTGTTTAAAAGCTACACGAGAATTCATAAGAGATAAGCCATTATGTTAATTAGGATATACATTTTAGCTCAAATGGGTAGTAAAAATAGTTGGACAGATCTTTGGCCTCCATGTGAATGGAAAAACACACAAAACAAACCTGCTGCCATCAAACAAAGGAGTTCTACAAATCCTATAGGCCATTGTTCCTAGAAACTTTCTGCTGGCACCTAATTTTCTATAAATGTCAACAGACATCTTCACTGGCTCCTTTTCAAAATCCTACTAGCTCTTATATTAAACTGACTTCAGAATAACACATTATTTTATTCTACCAGTATAACCACCTGTGAAATCTGCCATTGCATAGTACAACATTCGGCAACACTGGCATTATAACAGGGATGGTTGTCACCAGATGAGGATACTTAGTCACTCAGTCTGTAGGGGGAAGAGGAGAGTAGGGATGTTCTTCCTGCAGTTTATCTGTGTTTCCCTTTTGTCAGTAACCGACTGTTACTGACCAGCCCTACTGGTGTCACCTTGCCACCAGACACTCGCTGACTGCGAATTCCAACTGTGCAATAGTTGTAGGAGAATTTGTCTGCCACCAAGGGGCTCCTTTGTGGTGCCCACAACCACTTACTTCTAGGGCAGCTGGTATAGCTGCTGCAGCACCTCTTTGTTGTGGGCTGGCTGATACCTTCTGACTGCTTACTATGGATCAGGACTGCTGGGTAACGGGCAGAGTATTGACACAGAGATGCTCGGTTCAACACAGGATAGCCGGAGAGTGGATTATCTGTTAGTCACAGGATACAGCAGGTACTAGTCACAGGCAGACTCTTCAAGCAGCGATAATTAATTGCTCAAGAGTCATGACAAGGACTTTTACATGCTAGTTTGAGATATTAGTGATTCTCCAGAAGTTACAGATGGAATGATACAAAACATGGTCAAACAGTACTCATTTTATACAGTTTTTGACTCATATGTTGCCAATGGGTAAGCCTTTTCCGTCCAGGCACCAAAGAGTTTGAAATAATACATTCAAAGATTAGCATCAGGATGCAATATGTTCCCTAAACTTGGATTTTAAATGCAAATTAAACTTAACAAAATTTACACCAATCTGTTATTTCCCAATTCACTTGCTGACTACACTGTTCGTCTATCTTTTCAACAAGACAGCATACAGTTAACTGCTGTGTATTCAAGTGCTGGTCACTCATAGAGGAAAAGGGTCTAATTAGCCCAATTGGGATTTCCTCTAGAAAAGTTACTAAACCAAATCATGACATACTGACTCTGAAGTTATAAAACCAATTTTCTCCAACATTTGCCTATTGCATCAGAAATCAGTACATTTTTAATACAAAAACATAACAGTATAAAAAAAAAAAATCAGTACATTTGGAATGATATAAATTGGCGCCTGCACCACTAATTGAAATAAATTTCTACATGATCCAACCACAGTGGTGTTATAAAGAGAATGACTTCATGGTATCAACACATTTAAATTGTGTCACTAAAAGATCTGATGGCAAACAAATGTGACAAAAGAAAGTATCCACCACACCAGGCAATCACTCACCCTATATGTTGTATATGGAATATAATTATATTATTGAAATCCAACAATGAATAATCATAGGTGGTGCTCCCCTGCCATGTATAACTCAGAGATTTGACAAAGAGAAAGAGAAGGGCGAAACATTGATTATCATTGAGTGATAGAATATGGTTTTAAAATAAAACACTTTACTAGATATATTTAAAATTGTTGCTTAAATGGCCAATGTGCCACCAGAAGCGAAATATTTTAAAACAAAAGTGACAGTGATAATAGTGCAAAATAAGTAATTAAAATTGGCAGTACTTGCTGCCCTGCCTTCCTATGTTGGCTGTATTCTTATAGTAAGTTAATAATCACAATGAAAAATTATTATAAAATCCTGATAATAAGATTGCTAGTCTTTCAATAAAGATTGTATAGTCTCCTTAGAAGTCCTTATCTAATGCAAAAGTGGGTATTTATAACTTAACAGATAGTTAAATATTATATCTGAAAATCCCCTTTTAATAAGTGAAAGGGCAGTTTAAAATACACTGCACTAGATTCAGAACGCACCGTACAGATATCACCCTCTACATGGATGATATCCTAAATAGAAGGCTTATCCCCTTCCTCGTGGATTACTGTGATACTATCACTACTGAATCACTGCTATCCTTAGAGTAGCCCACACTATAGTGAAAAAGTTATATACGGTATGTTACTATGAGCGGTTCACGTCCTGTATATACCAGGGGTAGTGCTGCTAAATTCTGACATATGAGGCTAAAAAGTAAAAGAATCTATTATAATTGAGCATAGCAAGGCGAACGCCGACACACGTTTCGCATACTCGCTTTTACAAGGCAAATAAATTTGGCATTACAAAGTGGATAGGTTGTTATATTTTACAATTAACTTTGAAATGGTGGCAGTGCTTCTTCTATTTTTCCTTTTATGGGCTCGCCCACTGAAAGAAACAAAAGTGGCAAAAACTTATAGCAGAAAACATTGATATTGCACAGGTTGCCTTAAAAGCTTCTATATTATGAAGTCTCCACCAAAAACACAAAAAATATAACCAACTACCACTCTAGAAACAACAATTGTCCCATTACAACTAAAGCTTGAATTTTGCAATCTTTCCTTCAGTTCAAATCACCAAACAATGTTGATGGTTTCTAAATGCTAACATCTCACTACAGTGCAGCTCAAGGTATCACTAGAAAGAGCAGCACAAAGGTTCTCACCAAACGAGATGTAGTACAGTTTTCAGGAAACAATAAGGCTACATCAGTCCCAAAGACCCAAAGACCAAAATTTGTACAGAACTGACTGACCTAAAGGAAGAATGAAGCTCAAGGGTAAGAAGCTTCACAGTTATCCAGAGTTAGTAAGTAATGTATAAATTATTTTACTCTGTTCTTTAAGGCAGGATTTATTAGAGTTTGCTGGAGCTTTGAAAATACAGAACCTACATACCTCAGAAAAGATATTTAAAGTATAGAGAAGATTAGCACATTAATTGCAAGGGATAGAGCCATGCAGACTGGAGGGTGTGGCTATATTATTATTATTTATAAGGCGCCACAAGGTTTCCGTCGCGCCGAACACAGTACAAACAATGGACAGTACAGGGAATAACAGTACAAAACAATAAACAAGTAGTACCAAAACTTCAGAGGCTTCAGGCAAAGCAGAAGTAACGGGGTAGGAGCAGAAGAGAAGCTAGAGAGACAGGAGGGAGAAGGGCCCTGCTCATAAGAGCTTACATCCTAAAGGGAGGGGAATTATATAAAATAGGGGGTGTCTATTTTCATGTAAAAATAGCTATTTATGCATTACACAATATACCTCATAATGACCAGCATATAGGTGCCCAAAATATTATACAGCCTAAATGAACACCATATTACAACCCATCAGGGTTCCTTCCCCAGTACATGGCATCTGCGAGGAACCATTAGAGTCAGCTCCTGGTCCCTTAGCGCGCTCACACACAGTTATATAATAATGACAAATGCTCCAGTGCCTAGCCATAGTGACTGGCATTTGTCCAGCCCCAAGATAAATAATGAATGGCTTACACTGCTCATTGACTACTGTTTTCCAGAAACGTGCTTTTCGATACCACATTTCTAGGCCTGGAAACCCATTTAAAAAAAAAAATTGTCTGACACTGTGTATATTAGCCTAAGGCCAAAGCAAGTAAGCTATATGGTCATCAATAGTGGTAGGCTTACCAAATCAATAGATTAAAACTAGGGGCACATGCTAAAAAGAATAAAACCAATGAACAGATTAAATTCAATGCATTTGTAATACAGTATATTCAGTGCAGGAAGATGAAATTGACCATTTTCGATATTCGAGCAATTGGTGGATATTAGTTCATGAATATTTGGTACCCAAACACCGCCCTAGGCAAATCCTGCATTAAAAGAATTTAATGACATACAGTAGTGATCAAAATTGTGTATTTTACCACCTCCCGACTGCTGGGCACCATTATTACCATGTAAGGTTTTGTATTGCATATCCAACTAACATGATTTTTGCGACTTTCACATTAAATGAAACTTGTGACTATTGTTTTAGTACATTCTGATCAATTCAATGCAAAAGAGGAGTAACTTGCAACAAAAGAACATTCTGAAGGTTCAAAACTTTAAAGATACATAGTTAAGTCCTGAAAGCAGGGAATAGAGGACAAAGTAGATGTGAAGAAGTAAGTTGCTGGCAGCAGCAAAGAGGATGCAGCAGACGCAGTGCAGGTCCTGCAGGAGCTGACACAGCTCACAATTCTCCTGACAGGAAAGAATGGGTTGTTTAAAAAAAAAAAAAAAAAAAAAGTTCAGTGATCACAGTTTTAAATCCAGTTGTCTGACAAAATTATGCAAAAGATGATGGGTGAGGCTGCCTTGCTGTTGGCAGAGAGCAGTCTCCCCCTTACATGAGCAGCCAGCATGGGACAGACAAGTGCACTGCATGCAGGGAACGCGATTTGAGAGTGAAATGCAATAAACATGTGCCAAGTAGGCAGAAGTGAGTCTAATCCCATACAACTTAACATCAGGGCAAATATAAGTGTGAGTCAAATTGCTAAGTTTGGCACACAAGTGTTAACATAATGTTTGCCAACTGAAGGGTTAAATAAAAGACATTAACATAGATTTGATTTATCTATGTGCAGTATATGTGTTAACGAATAAATAAAAATCATATTTTTATTAAGATCAGGTGAATAACACTTGAACTTGTTTGTGTAAGTAAACCTCCTGACTACGGATTTACAACAAAAGTGTTTTAAAGTGGATTCAATTTTCATTTTACTTGTATCATATACAAAAAAATAAGATTTAATGTTTAGTAGTGTACACTGAGAAACCACTATAATTGTGTTTGAAACCTTTTTTTGTTTTCAATACTAATGTGAACTAAAATGGAAAAAATGTATCAAACAAAATGACAAGGTGCAGAGCCTCAGTACCTGTTAAATCTCTGTAGTCACTGCCCAACCCCTACATACAGAAAAAATAAAAAACACGCACAAAGCAATGTAATAAATATGCATTATGTTTGGGTGTAAACCCTGGCAAGAGCATGTTTGTAGATATCAGAGCAAAAGCAAACAATGACAGTTTAAGGAAGGCTGGCCCAGTGCTTTGCAAAATTATATGCATAACTATTTCAAACAATAATAAAGTGACACAAAAGCTAATAATAGTAAGGAAACCTGCGCGACATAGCAGAACTCAAGTTGAACATTTTTATATTTAAGCAGTCGCAATGACAGAAAGCAACCGTGATGAGACTTGATTCTGGTACTACGTTAATAAAATTATTTTTCAGTCTACATCAACAAAATCTTCAGTTTCATAACCCTGCAAATATCACGACCCACGTAATGGGGTAGAGGACTGGTTGCATCTGACCAGAGATGTCACAATTCAAATTCAGGATGCCATATTTATTAAATAGTAAGTTTTGGGGCTCATACTCATATACTCATCCACAGATGGAACAAGAAGCCAATTAAAACCAATAGTAATCAACTAAAGCAAACAATTACAAATGTTAACTACTCTGAAAGAGCTCTATGGATGCAAACAAGTGTTGCATGAAGTAGCTTGAAACTAGTGCCAGGTCCATTAGTTACTTATTCACTAATGCTACTTTTATATTACACCAAAACACCTCTTGGGAATTTGCTGCCAATTAATTGGATTTTTTATTTTTCTAATGACAAATTACCACAAACATTTTGCAGCATCGAACTTTATTCAATCTTTCAGTTATATTTATGCCAAGCAAACAAATGTGACAACTTGCCTCATGAAAATCTCAATGCTACCACGAAGAATATGTTAATTTACCCATCTCACACATGTGATAACAGAAGAAAAGTGACAGCCCTGTGGCGCATTTTCACTATTTGTGCAGAGACAAAACTATATTATTACAACCATAATGTGACCGAAGACAATCAGATTGTGTTCAGCAATTTGAATAGACTGCAAGAAAATATGCAAGTTATATGAAGAATACTTAACATATGTTAAAGTAAGAAACAAGGCTAAACTTTACTAGGTGAAAGTAGAAAGACATTGGGATTATGGAGATAGTGTGGATAATACTGTAAATGGGGATAGGAAGGATAGGAGATGGTAGTGGCTGGGGGACTGTTTGGTGAGGATATAGGAGACTATGGTGAGAATTGTAACAGTGGAGAATGGGATTATTATAATTATTATAATTAGGGGAAAGGAAGTGATAATGGGCAGGATAAGGGGGATAGTGCTGGAGAAGGGAATGATGGTGGGGTGGTAAGGATTATGATGGTGGTGGTGGAGGTGTGGATGATGGTAAAGATTATGATGGTGGTGGAGAAGGTAATAATGGCGTGGCTTATGATGGTGGAGAAGGGGATGATGGTGAGGATTATGATGGTAGTGGAGAAGGTAAGAATGGCGAGGCTTATGATGGTGGAGAAGGGAATGATGGTGAGGATTATGATGGTAGTGGAGAAGGTAAGAATGGCGAGGCTTATGGTGGTGCTGGAGAAGGGGATGATGGTGAGGATTATGATGGTGCTGGAGAAGGTAATAATGGCGAGGATTATGATGGTGCTGGAGAAGGGGGTGATGGTAAGGTTTATGATGGAGCTGGAGAAGGGGGTGATGGTGCTGGAAAAAGGGATGATGGTGAGGATTATGATGGTGCTGGAGAAGGGGATGATGGTGAGGATTATGATGGTGCTGGAGAAGGGGATGATGGTGCTGGAGAAGGGGATGATGGTAACACTGATGGTGGTAGTAGAAGACAAGGGAGTAGTGACATGGCCATGGTATGGATAATAATATGGGGTGGAATTGGGTAGATAGGGGGTGGATGTGGGGAAACAGGGCGGGTAGAGTGGGCCGCACAGTCACCCTGGTCGCTCTCACCTGCCCGTGCTGGGTTCCAGGACTAGGCCTGCTTGGCCTCTTGCCCTCGGCGATGCGGGTAGACGGCTGTCAGGCGGGAGAGGGGGAATGAGGGATAGTCCGTTTCGTGACGACAGGGCCGTTGAGACAGAAACCACACAGCGTGATGTATCCGCAGATCAGGGGAGAGATGCCGAGAACACAGCACCAGACTAGAAGGCTCAGAAGTCAGGGGACACAGGGGGTCAGGCGGCGGGAAACCCGCGGACAACGGCAAATTCTCTATCCCGTGAGAAGGTGGAGGATGAAAAAAAACCGAGACAGTCTGACTTCCTGCGCCCGCCGGAAGTCCCGCCTCCACTGTCTCCACCTATTGGCCATCGTCAAGGGGGCTGGTAACGCAGCGGCCCGGAGCGCAGTGCGCCTGACGCAGGGAACCGCCGGTGACGTCACGGGGAAGTCCGGCGGCGCTGAGTGGGTGGGTTCCAGCTGCGGCACGGATCCACCTTCTCCTGCGTCTATCCTCCTAGCAACAGGTGACGCAGGAGGAGGAGCGTCAGTCAGCGGCCTCGTTGTAGTAACGGTTACGCTTTTAGAATTTTCCCGCCTCGGGCTTCCCCTTGTGAGTTCAGAAGGCGCTGTGAGGGGCGGACGTGTCACATCCATGTTATATAACGGGGACGTACTATACATCAGAAGAACTACAAGTCACCTCTAGTTGTCAGAGGCTGGCACACATCCCCGGCTGCCTTAGCACTGGTGGGTTTAAGTTATCATGTAAAACTCCTATCAATTGGTCTGATAGTAGAAACTATTCCCATTGGTGGTTTTATTTCCATGGTATTATTTGGATCATCTTGTTAATTATACGCTAGTAAGAGTCACATAATCTGCATTTGAAGTGATTTTAGTGGCCCTAAAACGGCCTGTGGGTACATGGCCTTAAAGTGACATCATGCTACCCTGCTTTATGCTGAGCTTTGTATCTGGCAATTTTTGTGCAATAAATCTGTTTCTCCTGTTTCATTTGTTAGCAAACACTGGTGAAGACTAACCTCTCCACATCAATGGTGTCTCTCGCTCCAATGGGGCAGGGACTGATGTGAATGAGTTCTCTGTACAGCACTGCGGAATTAGTGGAGTTATAGAAATGATGATGATGATGCATTGAAAAATCCTGAAGCCATGTAAAATTTATTCATGAAAAAGCCAGGCACCATAGTTGGCTACCCTCCCGAAATGTCCGGATGACTCCCGAGAAATCAGGCAAACCTCCCGTATGCAGCTATCTCAGTTGGAGAAGTGGGGCTAAATGTGTCATTGTGGCCTCTGCTGCAATTGTCAATGAGCGATGCAATTTGAATGAACATGCCCCTTCGATGGACCCCCTCCCAGACAGCTTCTTTGAAAAGTTGGCAAGTATGAGTAAATGTATAGAAAAAGCTGGAAACAATAGTTAATGTATTGAAAAAGCTGGAAACCATATTAAATGCATTAAAAAAGCCGGAAACAAGAGTAAATGCATTGGAAAAAGCTAGAACTGATATTAAATGCATTGAAAAAGACAGAAACCATGTTAAAATGCATTGAAAAAGACGGAAACAATAGTAAATGCATTGAAAAAGCCAGTAGTGATATTAAATGCATTGAAAAAGTCGGGAACAATAGTAAATGCATTGAAAAAGCCAGAACTGATATTAAATGCATTGAAAAAGACGGAAATCACATAAAGTGTATTGAAAAAGCCAGAAAACGTATTAAAATGCATTGAAAAAGCTGGAAACAATAGTAACTGTGTTGAAATAGCCAGAACTGATATTAAATGTATTGGAAAAAAAAATGGAAACCATGTAAAGTGTACTGAAAAAGCCTGAAACATATTAACTGCATTGAAAAAGCCAGAAGTCATATTAAAATGCATTGAAAAAGCCAGAAACAATAGCGTGGCCGGGTCCCGAGTATCGTGCGGCGGGCATCTTGAAATGCATTCTGGCGCCGGCAGGGTTTAAATAGCGACGCATGAAAAGTGTTTAATAAAAATATACTGTATTAAAATAAAAATGTATTTTAATGTGTGCGCTGCAGCACTGGCTGAGTAGCATCCAGTGCTGCAGCATATAAGGGGTTAAATCCCCAACAGATTAGACCCAACTCTAATTCATTCCCGACTCTTAGGAGGTTAGGACCCAGCACCCAGTATCACCGCTCTGCTGCTACCCAGCAACTCTGGCTAGTGTGATAGGCCAGGGGGGATCCATCCACAGCAACCCTGATCCATAGGAAGAGGTCAGGGGTACCAGCCCAGGTACACCAGTAATGGGGTACACCTGGAGCGTCAGTTACCCAAAAGAAACCCGGTTCTGGATGCCAGTAAGGAGTTTAGTGGTGGCAACATTGTAAGTCCCTCCTACTGCGGCAGGAGGAGGCACTTGGGCTAACAAAAGGGAATGGTGGCAAAGTAAGCCAGGACGGTTCCCAGCAGCAACAGACAGGGTGGGATAGGCGGATGATCCTGTCACAGATTTCTGGTGGGATAACCGCAGGTGGCTTTTCGTGCACCAGTCAGGGGAGCAGAGTTATTCAGGAGAGGAATAACTGCAGCCAGGAGAACGTTTAGGATGTCGAAGTACAGTAAAATGTCCAAGGCGGACCTTGAGATACTGTACCACGCAAAGAAGTTAAAATACCTTACACAGCAACAAGGAGCGAAATGGAAAACGCGCTGAAGGCCTGTGATGCGCAGTACAGGTCAGTAGATGACGAAGCTGACAGTGACCTGGAGGAGACGTTAACTTCAAACCTAGAGGTACCTGCAGTAACATCCCAGAACACAGCACCTGTTTCCAGCAACAGTCCCCTCCCACAGAGTGAACTGGTGATGCAAGTTCAACAGCGTGATGAGGGTAACTTTTCTGTACTAATGCAGCAGCTGGGGTCCCTGGGAGACAAAACAACTGAGGCAGAGCAGTTGCTTATCATCAATTTGTGGAGAAATCGTTGGGCACCGCCTCCTGCAGCGACATGTGAACAGTCATCTGCTGCTCCCCGATTGGGATCTCTTCACTTTACCAAATTTGATGACACTGTTGGAGATATTGATGGACATTTGCAGGTGTTTAAAATGTCTTGTAGCCTTCATGACTTGCCCAAAGAGGAGTGGGTAAAGTATCTGGTTCCCACATTACAAGGTCGTGTAGTGGAAGCTTATTGCAGAGTGGCCCCAGAGAACTGTGCGGACTATTATGTGGCCCAGCAACCCTGGAAAAAGCAGCCCAGTTGGTGGATCAGTATGTGGCAGTGAGGCCACACTGGCAGAAGTGCCAGGTTAACAGCCAACCCCAAAGGACTGTACAATCAGGGGGACACACCTCTTCTACTCAATCCCAAAAGCAAGCACCTAAACCTTCAGGTACCATTTGCCAGTCACAGCCCCGTCCTGTCCCTGGGAGTTATCAGAGACCGCCGGAGCCCAGACTGGGGAGAAGTGCTACAACTGCAGGAAAACCGGTCATTTCAGGATGGACTGACCCACAGCCCCAGCACCCAAGACTCATGCCCCTAATCTGGGTCCTGGCTGGCTTGCTTAACTGGCGAAGGTGAGCCCTTAGAGACTTTCCACCCCTGCCAGCCCTGTCTGAAGGTGACTTGGAGGGAAGAGTCATCTGTGTGTCCAAAAGACCCCCCCAAAACGTGGAGAAACCTGCAGCCAGTCCAAGTGGGACCCCTACAGGGAGAAAGACTTAGAGATTTTGGAGCTTCAATAACTGTAGTGAGCCCCCATCTTATTGATCCTGCTGCAGTATTGAAGGGTCGCACTGCCAAAGTTACAGTGGCAGATGAACTGGAGAAGGAAGTGCCGATAGCAAGGGTGTATCTGGACTGGGGAGATGGCCAAGAGTTGCGAGATGTTGCTGTTATGGATGGCCTCCCAACTAACGTGATCTTGGACAACGATGTTGGGGGTGGAATTGTGACCGCATTTCTCAACTCTGTTACCCGGAGCAAAGCTGCTAAACTACAGTCTTCAGAATCTACACCTGCACCACCCAGCCCAGAGGAAAAGACCACAGCTGCTAGACAACAGGCATCACCTGCAACCAGAGCTGTAACTTAGAATTCTAGCGCCCTGGGCGAGAAAGATAAATGCTGCCCCCCTAGCCCTCAATTTTAACCAAATTAACCTAAAATATTCCTAAATTGCGCCCCCCTTCAGCATTGCGCCCTGGGCGGTCGCCCCTGTCGCACAGCCCTAGTTACGGCCCTGCCTGCAACCACAGCTTCAGCCAGCCCAGAGGAAAAGACCACATGGAAAGACTACGTCCCCTATCAATGCAGAGGATGTTGTCTCTTGCCAACCTGATCTTGTGGGGGTGCTCAGTGATGGTCCTGTCACTAGCAGTATGCCAGCTCCAGCGGTGGGTATAGCTGACCACAGTGACACCCCTTTGACTGACGCTAGTAACCCCAACATAGACCCCCCCTGCAGCGTGTCCTGACTTAGATGATAGTGAGGGCCGCAAGACAAAGTTCAGGACAGCTCAGCTCTATGATCCTTCACTGGAAGCCATGAGGCGCCAGGCTGACTACAGTCTTCTAGCGATGGAGGTGGGGAGTGTGACCTGGTGTAAAGGGTTATTGTACCATGTAGCTAGGAAGGTAGATGGGGATAAACCAGTCCGGGAACAAGTTCAACTGGTGGTACCACCAGGCTTTCATGCGCAACTGATGTCAGTTGCCCACGAAATCCCTATGGCGGGACAGGAAAGAGACCAAACACTGAAGCGCCTGACAGAACTTTTTCTGGCTGGGAATGTAGAATGACGTCCGGGCCTAATGTAAGCCCTGTGATGTGTGTCAGCGTCTCTGGCGCCCCAGTGCTCGTGCTCCCCTCAGGTCCCTGCCAATAGTTGGGGAATCTTTTCAGTGAGTGGCTGTGGACATATTAGGTTACCTGCCTGTGCCCAGTAGATCGGGGAAGAGGTACATCCTCACTGTGGTGCACTACGGTATCCAGAGGCTGTAGCTCAGTCCTCCATACCTGCGAAAAGGTAGCGGACGCCCTGCTAGGAGTATTTAGCAGAGTAGGGTTCCCTAGTGAGATCCTAATGGATCAAGGGACACAGTTCCTGAGTGAACTGGTCCAGTGTCTCTGGGCGGAGTGCGGCAACTCCGTACTGCCCCCTACTAACCCCAGACTAACGGACTGTGCGAGCAGTTCAATGGCACACTGAAGCACATGCAACGGGCATTTGTAACTTCGGAAGGAGGGGTCTGGGAATGCTACCTGCCGCACCTCCTGTTTGCTTATTGGGAATTGCCGCAGGAGTCTATTGGCTTCTCCCCCTTTGAACTATTATATGGCTGCAGAGTCTGTGAACCTCTTGACCTGTTACTGGAGTCTTGGGAAGGGGAGCTACCCACCCAGGATGTCTCTGTGGTGGACTTTGTGTTGAAGCTCAGAGATCGCTTAGAGAATTTCATGGGGCTCACGCAGGCTAACCTAGCAGAAGCGCAGGCAAAACAGACTTGGTATGATCAGGGCGCGCGTGCCAGAGTGTTTGAGGTAGGGCAGAAGATCCTTGTTCTGATGCCCACGCGCCAGAACAAGCTCCATACACGGTCTCCAAATGCCTGAGTGACATCATTTATGTGGTTTAATTTGATAGCGACAGTAGGCGGCAGCGGACCTACCTTGTAAATATGTTGAAGGCATCCCACGAGTGTATGGAGTTGGTAGCTGCGGTTTGCTGCTTACTGACTGAGGAACTAGGAAGTGACCCACTACTTGACCTCGCTGATGCCAGAAGTGAAGGTGGTATAGAGAAAGTGGGCTGGGATGAGCAGTCGAGTGCCCGTCAGAGGGAGCAGCTTGAGGTAGTGTAGGGAACCCGGTCGGACTTCCTTAGTGATGCACCATGTGGACACTGGTGAGCATAGGCCAGTTAGGCAACCCGCTTATCTGGTCTCACCAGAGGCCAAGGAAAATATATACAAGAAGGTATAGGAGATGCTTGAGCTAGGGGTGATCCAGCTATCGCATAGTCCATAGGTTCCCAAGAAGGACAAGACAATGCGGTTTTGCATAATCTACCACCGGTTGAATGAGGTGACCATGTCTGATGCCTGTCCCCTGCTTTGAATTGACGCTCTGTTAGATGAGTTGGCTGGAGCAAAGTATATTTTACACCCTTGACTTGAGCAAGGGGTATTGGCAGATACCGCTGACTCCCAAGGCTCAGGAACGGTCAACATTCATCACCCCATTTGGCCTGTTTGAGTTTAAGTTCATGCCATTTGGGATGAAGAATGCGCCAGCCACCTTCCAGCGTGTGGTTGATTACCCGCTGGAAGGGTGCAAATGCTTTGCTCAGTCCTATTTGGATGACATTGCCAATTTCAGTAAATCCTGGGAGGACCATCTGAAACGTAGGGCAAGTGTTGGAGAAAATTCAGTTGGCAGGTCTGACCATCAGAGCAGACAAGTTTAAAATGGGGATGTCTGGGTCATCGTGTGGGGGGAGATATGGTTAAGCCAGAACCAGCTAAGGTAGAGGCAATCCAAGACTGGCTTTGGCCCACAACCCAAAGACAAGTACTGACCTTCTTAGGGACCTTAGGCTATTACAGACGTTACGTCCCAGACTTTAGCACTGTAGCGAAGCCCCTAAAAGACCTCACTAAGAAGAAACTCCCCAAAGTAGTTGACTGGACACTTGCTTGTGAGCTGGCATTTCAGTCATTAAAGGAAGCCCTGGTTCATGCTCCAATACTGTTGGCGCCCAATTATGACAAGGACTTTATTGTGCAAACTGATGCATCACAGTATGGACTGGGAGCAGTACTTAGCCAGGTGGGACCAGATGGGCAGGAGCACCCTGTGGCCTATTTGAGCAGAAAACTGTGAGGTGGGGTATGCCACAATTGAGAAGGAGTGTTTGGGCATTGAAAAAGCTTCAAGCTTATTTGTATGGATGACATTTTACTGTGGTGACTGATAATAATCCTTTAAAATGGCTACAACACACCTCGGGAAAGTGGCAGATTGTTGCGCTGGAGCCTTGCCTTCCAATTTATGACTTTCACATAATTCAGAAGCAGAGAAAGGCTCACAGCAATGCGGATGGACTGTCTCAGCAGGAAGAGCTGGATCCCCCGATTCACCCTCAGTAACCCTAAGAGACTGCAGGACCAGGAGCCAAATCGTGGGGACATGGCTCGCTGGATTTCTGCATGGACTGGGGGGGGGGGGGGGGGGGGGAGTGTGGCCGGGTCCTGAGTAGATCTCTGTGTTTTGTGTGAATTCACTGTGTATATGTCAATGTGTGTATATGTGTATTTGGTTTTTTTGTGGATTTTTCAAAACATTTTCTATGATTCTCATAGTTTTCAGTACATTGAATTTGGTCCCCGGCATTTTCAGTGCATTTACTATGTTTCTGGCTTTTACCCACACCCCATTAAGCACTTGTTCACATAGGTGCCATTGAGGCATATGATGTGTGTACAGAAAGAAATAATTATCAAACTTAAATGAACTCTTATTTTCAGAGTGTGATGCACCAAGGGAGCATTGTTGGCATCCATGCATTATTCTTTTGACTATATTTTACATATTAGGCTGCATGAATCAGGGACCAACAAGCTTGGCAGTAATTTAGTAGTTTGCAATCGGATCTTGAGATTATACTGGGGCAGATTATGCACAAGACAAGATAATGCACAATGTCTATTGAAGCAATGCTGATGTAATTTAACAGAGTCCAGTAATCACTGATTTGTGTAATACTAATGCAGAACATGTGCAAGGTCAGGAACAAACTTGGACAAGATACAGGAGTCAAGAAGCATGGATATACAAGCATCATTGGCAAGGCAGGAAGACAGAAGGGGTCTTTAAATAGTGCAGCCAATTGTGTTTTAGATATTTTATTATTAAACTATTATCATAACTAAGTAAAGCAAAGATGTTTATGGTTTATTTGCTGACACATTAATGGTCCCCTGGTGAAATCATGCTAGTGCTACAATGTAAGTTTTCATCTCAATAATATAGGAAGGCATTAATCCAAATGAAAACAACAAAAGACTTGAGAGGGTGATACCATGATAAGTCTATAATGCTTAATAAATGTTTTCAGAAATGCCTAATTTGTCAGTTACAGATTTACCCAATAGATACTTTGACAAATACTATATTCAAGTGCTACACATAATTAGTTAAAATAAATGCAAATAAGAGGTGTTTATAGATGTAATCTTGTAACCAAAAATATATATGGATGGATACAGGCCAGGCAAGAACCGGTAGGATTTACAAATTTATACGTTAAAAACAGATCAAATAATGATATGCAGTGTACTTCCAAAATCTAATGTCAAAGTAACATACCATGGACAGAAAGGTACATATAATGCATAATCCTGTACCAAGCAACAAATTATAAGATAACAACATGTGAGGGTATAAGATTGAAGCAAGACTCTTGTTACTCAGTAGGATACATCAAGTACAGGGCTAATGAATGTCCAATCAGTATTGCAGGTATTTCAGAGATTGGGAATTCTCTGAACCCAAGCAGCTCCTATTAGCACACACTTAACAGTAAATTTGTGCTCAGGATTGTTTGACTTTTGCAATGGATACTTTGAGCTTCTCTTGGTCATGAGGTGGCTACTAATTTAGTCGAATGTGCCCATAACCCTTCAAGACGTATTGCTGTATAAGCATTTAAGATGGGTGAAAAACCCTTCTTGCAATGATAGAAGTAAACAATTTTCTGTGTTGTATGGGGTGCTGATATAATGCTAGTAGACATTTTTACTCATTCTGCCATGCACAATTCTATCTGAAAATCAAGGCACAGAGGAGGGAATTAAATTAGCCGCGAAGTGTCTCCAGAATGTCCGTGAAACTAATTGAATTCCCTCGAGAGTGATTGTCATGTGAGTAAAAGTGAAGAACCTGCAGTGTGCCTCCTAACAAGGTGCTTCCACAAATGAGCATACAAACTCAAGTGACCGCAATTGAGTGCATACTTCATGGTGGCCATGAGGACACATCTGTACACCAAGTGGATGCATGGTTATTCAGGACACGGATAAATGCATGCCAGTAGGTAGACTTGTGCTTAAACTGTTGTTAATGCATCTCCTCACACTCACCTATAAAGCCCTCGCCAACTCCACTGCTCCCTATCTCTCCAACCTCATCTCCACTCATACTCCTTCTCGCCTTCTCTGGTCTTCCAACGACCGCCTCCTCACCTCCCAACTGGTCACCACCTCTCACTCCCTCATTCAAGATTTCTCCCGTGCTGCCCCCCTTCTCTGGAACGATCTCCCCCATTACATCAGGCTTTCTCCCAGCCTGCCTAACTTCAAACACTCCTTCAAAATCCATCTGTTCAAATTAGCCTATCCTACCTCCATCTAACCCTGCCCTCCTCTAACACTCTTCACCATCCCTCTACATTCCCCTTACTATACCTCCCCCTCCCTCTTCCACCGCTCCTTCTCTCTCTCGTTCATCTCTTCCCTTACAGCCCTTGCTCCCTCACCCTGTTTTTCCTCTTTGTGTCTCTTGTCAGTCTCCCCTTCTCCTTTAGATTGTAAGCTCCCTTGAGCAGGGCCCTCTATCCTTGTGTCCTCTTCCTCTTGTTTTCCTTTGCCCCCTGTTTCCCCTCCCTCTTTTCTCATTTTCGTCACTTTACTTCTGCCACTGTCTCTCATATTCTCCCTTACCTCTACATCCCTTATTGCTCTGATCCTGTTAGTGGCGCCCACACTAATGGTCATAGGTTCAGCCTCCTTTCTTCACTCCTCACCTCCTTCCTCATTCTATATGTGCAATGGTAGCCACTCTTGCCTCTTTACCTGTGCACCTGCTCTCCGCTTAGCCTATAATTTTTTACTTTTACACCTTACTTGTACTTTTTGTACTTGGCACTTTGTCTACTGATGGCTTGTATGCCGTGTACTGTTACCCTGTACTGTTGTTCCATGCTCTATGTACGGTACTGCGGACCCTTTGTGGCGCCTCATAAATAAACAATAATAATAATAATAATAAACTTGATTATATATAGGATACCAGCTAAATTTTTTCACTGTTGAGATTTTTTTTAAATCTGCTTCTTCTGGCTTATTCCTGCATTGGAATCCTGTTGCCAACCTGACTTTGCTACTTTCACCTCTGGTACCTGATGGGATAGTGCTTGATTAGACATGTTAATCATTAAGGATGGCCTCAATATTCAAAAAAGTGAAATCTCAATACTTAGAAATTTAGTGTAATTACCAAGACAAAAAACTGTACTAATAAGAGTGGCTGCTTTCTCAGCAGTAATCTTAGGGGGGGAATTCAATTAACCATGATGTTCAGCAAAACATCATGGCTGTGCACATTTTCAGGTACTACGGTACCTCAACATTGCAGATTTCTTCTAGCACCCCATAATCCGCGATGTCACATCGCCGCAGAGTGCCTTCACGACTGTTCCGGAGGCGCTCTGTGGCTAATTGAATTCACCACTTCATGTCCTTCATATTTACAATATGTTAACCTTTTCATTGTTTCATGCTCTGCAACTTGCATGGTAAATCTATGCTGGTGAAAATGCTCTCCAGTTGCTTAGCTAATTGTTAAATAAACATGACTGTTCATTCTCACTTCCTAGCAAACTCCTGATCTTGATTTCCACATGAATCAAGGCTAGCCCCTGACCTTTGACCGGTCTCCTGATACTCCTGACCGCCTTATCTTTGGCCTTATTTTGATTCTGGTTTCATTCTTGGACTGAATGAGTGCAGCTACATATATACGTGGAGCATACAAATAGACACTTTTGCACCTAATGAATTGTGTTGTGGGGCTAAATATTTTCTGGTTCATCCATGACTCCTGCAGTGCCTGGAAAAGGACAATGGATTGGCAACTGTGACATTGTAACATTGCTGATGTCAGCAGGGCTGCCAAGAGGAATTTAGGGCCCCGGTACAACAACTTCATGGGGCCCCCCTTAAAGCTGAGAATGAAAAAAATTTTGTGCTGCCACTACATTTTCGGCACCAACATATTTTGGTGCGGCTAAAAAAAAAAAAAAACACCCCAAAATTTTTTTGCGCCACTAAAAATTTGTACGCCCACAACCACAATTGTACGACCATACACACATGTGGGTGTGGTCGTACAATTGGGGGCATGGCTATGAATCACTTGGCGTGCCCAGGAAACCCTCTTACAGAAAAAAAACTTGCATTGCTGTGTCACCAAAAATTGGGATTGTCCCACTAGAATCACAACATTTCTCACACGCTCCTGCTCTCTCCTACCTGTTCTTCTCACTTTCACCAACTGTGGCTGCAGGTTTCCTTATCTGCGGCTTGGCAGGAACCTGGAATGTTGGAAAAAAAATGGGTACTTTTAGAAAATTACAGCCAGCACCAGCGTTAAATCAATAGCACCCACGATTAACAATTAGGCCTTCCTCCAGCCCCAATATTAAAATAATAGGTTTATTTATTAAATGAGAATACTATTTCCCTCCCTACAAACAGCCCCAGCAATAAATTAATAGTATTTACATTTCAGAAATATACCTATTTACCGCAACCATCACTGACATTAAATAATTCATAGGCACATTTAATAAAGAGACCTCATTGTCCCCCACATTCAATAGCCCCCAAACCACCCCATCTTAAACTCTTTCATCACTGTGCCATGCTGCCCCCGTTCTCCATCACTGTGCCCTCCTACCCCCCCACTCCATCACTGTTCCATCCTGCCTCCCCACTTCATCACTGTGCCATCCTGCCCCCCCCCCGCTCTCCATCACTGTGCCATCTTGTTCCCCCTCTCCATCACTCTGTGCCTTTCTGCTGCCCCCCTTTTTTCCTTCATACTGTGCCTCTCTCTCCCCCTTTTTCCTCATGGTGTGCCTCTCTGTACCCCTCTTTTTCTCAATACTGTGCCTCTCTGTACCCCTCTTTTTCTCAATACTGTGCCTCTCTGTACCCCTCTTTTTCTCAATACTGTGCCTCTCTGTACCCCTCTTTTTCTCAATACTGTGCCTCTCTGTACCCCTCTTTTTCTGAATATTGTGCCTCTCTCTCCCCCCACCGTTGTTCCTCACACTGTGCCTTTTTTTTTTTTTTTTTTTACTTACATTAGTATTAGCTGTTTTCTTCTCTTCTCTTTTGTCTTCTGTCTTCTTTCTTCTGTCTTCTGTCTTCTGTCTTGGTCCTGTCTGCCCTGCTCCTCACTGACTGCCGGGGGTGACTTGATGACGTCACGCCCGGCAGTCAGTGTAAACAAAGCAGAGAGGAAGGAGGAGGGGCCGCCGGCGCCGCTATTTTGTAAGTATCTTTTTATTTTATTTTTTTACTTTTTTACAACGCTGCTCCCCCCCCCCCACCAACGAAGGGGCGGAGCCCCGAACCGCGGCACACCACCCCCCCCCCTATACCGCCACCGCCCCCACACGCAAAAAAAAAAAAAAGGAAAAAAAGTAAGATTAAAAAACAAAAAAAGCAAAAAAAAAAAACCTGAACAGTGAGGCCCCGGGCCGGGCCCCCTGGCATGCCCGGGCCCGGGTAATCAGTACCCGCTCCCCCCCCCCTCTCGGCGGCCCTGGATGTCAGTCTTACACATCTTGTAGTTCTTGCCATTCTGCAAAGTGTTACCAATACTTCAAAACAGGAAGAACAAGGTAACATGGGAGGAGTTGTTAATAAGACTTGTAAGTTTTATTTCACAATGCTGCATTCACATCATTAAACAACCCATGTATACATTATCTCTGTATTGTTCACAACCTACTCCCTTTTAAAACAGGCACTTCCCAGTGCACCTCCCTCCCAACACTTCCTTCTGGTTCTTATACTGTTTCACAAGGTAAATTCTAAGTCATCTCAGTATTATCAGCATCTTACCTGACATTCCTGTATTAAAATCATGTAAAAGAACTTGGTTATTCCAGTATCCACAGAAGCTACATTTTACTTACAGCCACAACATTAAGTGTATTAAGCATTTACTGTTGCTAAAAATGTGAGTAAGCATAGCTACCTTATCTAACCTGAAAGCCATTGTGCCCATGAATGCTAGATAAATGCTAATCAAGTCTGTGTTTTTTATATACTTAGGGTTCATATAATCTTTTGCATACAAGTAACACATCATGAATTTGACCATTCCTTCCAGGTGTGATAACTGTTATCAGTGGTGCCAACATGTAATTGCAATTTCCAGGAATCATTTCCCACTAGTAATGTAACCACTATAGAACCACTGCATCCTGCATATAAAGCAATATTAGTGGTACTTAACAATAAAACATGAAAAGGTGTTAATAGCGCTTATGACCAGAGAAATAGTTCTCATTTTTCCACTTATAATCATAGTTTAGGGATAATAGTGATAAATGTAAAAAAGTTATTTTGAGTAAGTCAAACTGCAAAAATTCAGATGATAGGAAGTTAATCACAGATTTAGCCAATAGATACAGTAGAACATGTAAAAAAATCAAATAGAAACACATTATAGTGCATACTATGGGCCTGATTCATTAAGGAAAGGAAAGCAAAAAAATTAGTAACTTTGCACATTGGCACAATCATGTTTTCTCCTGGGCAAGACCATGATACAATGTAAGAAGTGCATGCGACGATTATGTAGTATATATAATGACTGTTATTTTCTGTTGAATTCATGTATGACAATGTGAATATTTTATGTAACCTCTCAAAGTATTCTTTGCTGACTGAACTAAGTGACCTGTGCAATTGACCAATGGTCTTTTCAAACTGGCCAGGCCCGGGGAGATAAGCATCTCGTAGGAGTTTGAAGCACCAAAGTTGTAAACCATCGAGCCACTCAAGCAGAGCAGAAGTGAGAGATTCTCTGAGGTGCCAACATATATCTTAGTGATAGATAATTTACTTTTGAAAGCTCAGTGTCATCTTGGGAATCAATCTGACTTAATTGAAAATGTAATTCCTAAGGTGAGGGTAAAGAGCCTGTAAGAAGGGTTTAAAATCTTCTGTTTTAGACATTACAGAGTGCATTTTCATGAGGGGGTCTATCAAAACTGACATGTCCCATATTTCTCAATTGTGTTCTTTGACCCAGGCCAATTCTTAACTAGTAAGGAGTTTTAGTTCCTAGTTTATATCTGAAACTTATTTGTGCAACTTATTGTATGTCTTGTTAGAAACAATTTTTGTAACTAAGCCTTAGAAACATTTTTTCAGCTTAAATAAATTTAAGCTAGTGTGTTCTCCATGATTCTTTGTGAACTTACTAAGCCCAGGGAGGCTTCTGCTACATGTGTATGTGATTTAAGTGTGAAACATTAATAAGTGGCTTTGGTGAACGTAAGGACACCATAATAAAGCCTTTGTGGTGGCAGAAAAGGTGTATTCATTGCTAAGTGACTAAGGTGATGCTAGTCACGTCCAGCTGTTCAGATTGCTCTATCTGAGACATGCTAGGAGTTTGTGACAGTGCATATTAGTTTATTATTTAGCACATAGGTTAAATATTGGCTGTTTTTTTTTTATGTAACATGCCCTTCCCCAACTATAAATCTGTCCCCACAATTTAAATTTAGCTCCTCCTTCAATGCAACATCTTTTTTTCAAGGTGCAAAGTCACTCATTTTTTTGCTTTCCTTTCCTTAATGAATCAGGCCCACATCAATGTTATGGACCCACAAAGTCTTTAGCTATGCCACTGATTGGCAGCGTTACTATAGGTATGAGGTACCTCCACGCTGATAATACAGTGACTGCAGGATAGAAAACATGGTACAGGAAGTCACCAAACTGTTGCAGGTTACAAACATGACATAGTTGTTTGTGATGAGAAAAAGTACCAGAATTCAGGTTACCATCCTACATATCACAGAGCCGGGAAATAAGAAATATTAAAAACACTTGGCCGTTATCTTTAAGCATTGGTGATATCTAGTGTGGAAGTCAAATAATTGGATAAAGTAAACCAAATTGATTAATATTGTTTTACCGTGCAATTGCGATTGATACGCCACGTGCTGCGACGCAATCGCACGGGTTAATAACACACATTTACATTCACACTTACACTTGTAAATAACACACATTTATTAAGGTTCCAATCCACATTTGTTTATTAGCAAAATGTATTAGAGATTGTTTATACATAAAAAATAATATATTAAAGGTATCTAAGGCTCAGGATATGTTTAATGTCATTTTGATATGCACACTGCCATCTCTAATCTGCTACTTTTGGCTTTGCGATCGCTTGCTGCAATCAATAGTTATGGAAGATAAAAGATTAATTGTCAAAATGACACTGTGTGGAAACTGGTTTAGATCAGTTTCCTTAAGCACCACATGTGTTCAGCAGTTAAGGAAGAGGTGATCACACCTTATCAGAGGAATCCTTTGAATTAACTTATGACCATCAGGCAATTGAAACATCATTAACCCTAAGCCAATGAAGACCCCTAGACGTGATGCTTGGGTACATAGTGACATCAGTAGTTTTTTCTATACTGAATCTGCATATAACCACCTTGGCCATTGTTCTCTCTCTCTGATCCGGACTACAGACAACATGACATCCTGGGTGAAGCCCATTAGAAAAAGGAATGTAATCTGTGTTTTCATACTTTCATGCTTTAGTGTAATATCTTTTATGCGTAAAAATGGCTTATTGTAAATCCTGCTATAGTATGCAATTAAATATCTTTGTGCTTTGGAATCACAATAATCGCATTGGACAATGTTTATTTGGTAAGCGATAAAATGACTTTAATATTAGCTTGGTAATTTCTGATATTTCTCACCATGACAAATCACTGCAAGAGAAAGTGTAGGTAACTGATGTCACACTGTGTCCTTCTGCTCTCAGCTATTAAGGAGCATGGTCACTGGTGGACAGAGAATGAGATGCAGGCTGGGGAGGTGAACTCTTCACTTCTCCCTCTCATGATTGTGCTGCTTGATGTTAGATTTTCACTTTGCCTCCTGAGAGGAACAACTGTTAAGGCTGCCTTAACACAACCTTGCTGTGTGGTCCTAGAAATGAAGACAGTTGACACCTATATAAAATAAAGAGATACAAATTAGTCTTTCACTTGATTTATTAATGATGTTATTATCTGCTTGAACAGGATCATGAACAACAGCCTGCCCCTCACCTATCCGTCATATAAAATAGCAATCACCAAGTACTATATTTATCAGCTTCCTGTAAAACTATAGCTCCTTGATGATGATGGTGATGGTGATTTGTGAGTCAGCTGAATAGTAATTAATGTCATCAGAAACCCAATAAAACAGCAGACAATTAACATTTCATTATTTCTAACAATAAACTAACACATTCAAATAACATTCTTACACGGATTATAAAATATTTTTTCCATGACTAACATAAATCCTTGATGACATCAAGATGCAGACAATTTTGCAAGACCCTCATAGTGGACAGTAGAACAACTAAGGATTAACTGAAGTCAAAACTGTTTAGAATCAATTATCTCTGCAGTGCTTGCTGATCTATTCACAAACATTTACATAAAAAGAGAACTATAATGTTAGAGAATTCAAAGAGATTATATATACATATAATTATATTTTATTTATAAAGCGCTGACATACTATGCAGCACTGTACACGGAGGTGATCATGACATAAAGAAATTACATACAGTACATAAAACAGAAGGTACAGATTTCCTTGCACATATGAGCTTACAATATAAGAGGTTTGGGGAACATTTAGTTCATGAGGTGGTGAAATAGCAATTGTAGCTGCTTGCCAGGAAAGTGCATGTGATTATTGTAAGGCAGCAGCATTATTAACCACCAATAATAAAGTAGTGACTGGCATTTCTGTGTAGGTACTGGTGGTCATAGGGCAGAACAGGTATCACTAGGACCCATAACAAAATTTGTCGAGGTCACTGTATCCTCTACTCTTCTTATTTTTTTTAAATATATTTTATTGACAGTTTTACAGTTTTAACAGCATACAGGTTAGACTGTAAATCAAACAATTTGTTAATGAAAGTCAACTAATAAGAACAATGTTATGGTAAATATCTTTTTTCCACCTTCAAATGAAGGTGGAAGAAAGAGAGTGAAGAAAAAGAAAGGGGGGGAAAGGGAAGGGAGAGAAGGGGAAGGAAACTCAGCCCGGCAAATGTTCAGTAAACCATTTGCAATCGAGGTCACAGTATTGTTCTTTCTTTTAATTTTGATTGGTTCCTGGTTGATCTGTTCCGTAGATGGCAAGCCAAGGTTGCCAGGTATTTTGGAATTTAATGGGTTTATTATTTATTATGCTTGTAATGTGCTCACAACGATAAGTCTGCCATATTCTGTTAATGATTTCAGCTAAAGTGGGGGGTTCTGCTTTTTTTCCAGTTTGCTGCCACTGCACATTTAGCGGCGTTAAAACTATGGCCCACAAGTGCTGCTGTATGCTTGCAAACGTCTGGGTCAATTCTATGTAGGAGTGTGTAGGAAGGACAGAGGGGTAGTTGTAGCATGGTGACTGTGTACTAGATTATGGACTTTTTGCCAGAATCCCACCATTTTAGGGCATGACCACCATATGTGATGGAAAGAGCCCTCTTGTCCGCAGTTCCTCCAACATAAGTTAGAGGAATAAATGGCTTTTAAGCGAGTGGGGCCCAAATACCATCTATAAAGTAATTTATAAGCATTCTCCTTAGTCTTCACACATATAGAGCTCTTGGCGACACATGCTCTAATCCTAGCCCGTTCCTCCACCTCTAATACTTCTCCAAGGTCTTCCTCCCACTTAAGCTCATACAGATCTTTGTCGGGTTCACGACATGACACCAGGGGCTAGATTTACTAAGCTGCGGGTTTGAAAAAGTGGGGATGTTGCCTATAGCAACCAATCAGATTCTAGCTGTCATTTTGTAGAGTGCACTAAGTAAATGAAAGCTAGAATCTGATTGGTTGCCATAGGCAACATCCCCACTTTTTCAAACCCGCAGCTTAGTAAATCTAGCCCCAGGAGGCTGTAAAATGTTGAGATTAAACCATTAGGGAGGGATTTGCTTCTGCAGAAGGATTCGAAAGGTGTAAGATAATAAATGGTTTTAAGTGCGGGAATTGAATGATATAAGTGTCTTAGTTGTAAGTATTGGTAAAAGCGGTTATGTGAAATGCCGTGCCGACGTTGGAGATCCGCAAACTCTGGGAAAATACCCAAAGGGGCTATGTCTGTCAGGAACCTGAATCCACATGAGGACCCGAGCGGATAAAATGATTGTTGTTGTCCAGGGGAAAAAGCTGGATTATTCCATAAAGGGAGCATAATTTCATGATGTGCTAACAGGTTAAATGTTCAGGTACAGTAGTCCCATATCTGGAGTGAAAAACGGGTAGTAGGAGGAAGTGAGGAGAGAGGCAGTCGGTGTTTGATCGATATCCATAAAAGGGTGTAGGGCGAAAGAACGTGCATAAGGTTAGCCTCTATGTCAACCCATAACCTCGTGCCAAGAGGAGAATGGAACAGGACTAGTTGGGTTAGGTGTGCTATCCTCTCCTCTTCTGAGCATACGGGGTCAGTCTAGTTAGTTGTAACGTCAATGCCATATTGTGGAGTGAAGTATCGACTTTACTCAAATTGAACTAGTCTTGACTGAAATTAGATGTCCTTTAAGTTTATATATGTTGAATGGTTATGTTCTGTTTATGGTATCGATCCCACTGACAGATCTCGTCTTTCAGTCAACCAAATGAGAAAGGGATCATTTAGAACAAGATAACATTTAATCAATTAAAATATAGTATATACTTACATAAAAATTACTGTACAACTTGCCTTTCGAGCTTTCAGACCTGCTCAGTCTATGTTTCAATATGATGATCGCTAGTATGAACTCCTTTGAACTGTAGCAGAAAACGATCAGCGTCACCTACAGGGAGGCGTGGAGTCTAACATGACAAGGTTTTCACCGTGACCCCCACAAAGGAATTTGGGCTTAGTGGCATCTGCCCCATTGCAGCCCTCCAGGTAGGTACTCAGTGAGGTCCAGTAGTGAGTGCAGAAAGAAAGGTCTATGGAAGGTGTACATAGATGTCCAGGTAGCTACAGTAGGAAACTGTATCAGAGGGTGCGATATTCTGCGGCAGCTAAACACCAGGCTCGCGGTAGCTGCAGCAGGAGACTGGATCAGAAGGTGCGATGTTCTGTGACAGGTATACACCAGGGTCCAGATAGCTGCAGCAGAAGATTGGATCAGAAGATGTTATGTTCTGTGACATGTATACACCAGGGTCCAGTTAGTTGCAGCAGGAGACTGGATTGGAAGACGCAATGTTCTGTGACAGGTATACACCAGGGTCCAGGTAGCTGCAGCAAGAGACTGGATCAGAAGGTGCAATGAACTACAGCAGGAATACACCAGGGACCGGGTAACTACTAGGATAGCAGAGAAGGATGTACTGGTAATATGGCTGAATAACAAATGGGAACACAGCTTGTAAAGGCAGTACAGATAAGCTGGGTAGGCTGGAGAAGCAAAGAGGCCTGACTTAGTCAGGAGGCATGAGGTACAGGATAAATCACGATAAGTTCTTGCTAGGAGGTACGAGGTGCTAGAGCAATCTGTGGAAAACAGAATAGAGGAGGATCAAACAAGCCAAGGTGTCAAAATCAAGAGAGCCACGAAGGTAGCAGGGAATGAGCTGGAGAGTAGTCAAGAATGGAGCCAGAGTCTGGGTCAGCAGATAAGCAGTGAAGCTGAGAAACAAACTGAGGTCAATACCAGGAAATCAAACACCTCAGGACAGAAATCTGGAATTGGCACCTCAGGACAGGCGGCTGAAACTGGCACCTCAGGACAGGCATCAGGAACTGGCACCTTAGGACAGGCATCAGGAACCAACAGCTTAGGCCCCCTCACTAAGTCCGGTTGTAATGTAGAAATGGGTAGTGATATGCAAACAAATCCAGGATGAGAAGGGGAGCAAACTGAAGACTGTTCTGTAGGCTGTCATGGTCTGCGGAGTTTACAGTCTTGTAAAAAGTGTACATCACTGGCACATTAGAGGCATAATTTATTGGTCCTTCTGCTCCTCTTCGGTCAGGTAGGGGCATGGACTACCTGTGAACTTGGAATTTGCTACACAGATTATGGTTGAATATACAGATATTAAATTGGTATATAGAGCAAGATAACATAATACACAAAGAATTAAAAGTTACTAAGGATTCTACATATTTTAAATCTCACTTAATTTTCATGACGAATTGGCAGAACATTTTGAAAGAAATTTCCACATTGAAATTGGAACGTTAGACGAGCAATTAACTAAGTATAAAAAATAAATTTAATACATTAGTTTAGAACACACCATCAAATCAAGACTCAATGAAGAGGAACATAATATTATAGACAAAAAAAAAAAGAGGGATAAATTTGGCATACAGAAAGGTAAAAATTGTACATATACAGAGAGGGGATTTAAACATTGCACAAAAAAAAGTCAGCCCAAATAGACAATCATCAAAGTGTAAACCAACCAGTGCAAAGGTCAATACCAACCAAAACCTAGTTTTCCATATCATAAACTAGGACTGACATATCAACAATATATGACCCTCATTCATAAAAAAAAACACCTCAGAGTGATATTTATCTCTCCATAGAAATTAACCAAGTAAACAAAATACATAAATTCATGTCAGAAACAGATACTTCATACTTAATGTACTGTACAGATGTTTCAGATACAAAGTATGAAAAACTAGCCAAGTATCATTCGAAAAGAGCTTGCTGGATATGAGTTTTACACAACTTGATGAAAGAGGGGGACAACATTAGCTCATACACTAACTAGATAAACACACGAGGACACAATTACAACAGATCGAAGATGCCAATTCAGAAGAAAGGATGGTTCCAGTAACAATGGCCCTTTTTTCAGAGAATGACATCCAAGTAATGTGAATCTGGATTCATCATGATTAGCAGTTTCACCGACAACAAAAAGGAAACTAAATAAGTTATAAGAGAAAGACAAGGAGGAAGGTGAACAAAATATTGAAAAAAAAAACCTCAATACGAAATAAGGAAGTTATTGAACCTATTGGCATCTTTAACCTTAGTACTTGTACTCTAACCACAGCAGAAATTTCACTATTAAATAGAGAGATAAAATTTGTTCCTAATAAACAACTTAATAAATGTGAAACTTATTTGGACTTACAAAGCTTTATTAGAAAGCTAACTTTGAAAAAATTCTTTGCTCAAACGACCAATTTATCAAAACTAAAATCTGTACATTTACCATCCAACATACAAAACTAAAACCATCCTCCTCCTTTACCCTAGTTACATCAACGGTGATTTTATAAATACATTTGAAAAAATAGTTGCCGTTGATTTAGAGAAGTTAAAAAAAGAAATGGATATATTCTAACAAAACAAGGAAGAGAAGCCCTGAAACAGTTACAAAATAATACATTAATAAAAATAAAAACAGCAGATAAGGATGGAGGGATAGTGATTTTGAATATGGCAGATTACAAAACATAAGCACAACAAATTCATTATGATCATTTTACATACAAGGAACTACTAAAAGATCCTACAAACGATTACCACTCTCAGTTACAACAGCATCTGTAGGTTGGACTTGAAATGTGAATTATAATCAGAAGAGTTTAAATACTTTTACACACAACATCCCATTAATCCGGTGTTTTATTATCTTCCAAAAATCTATAAGGGTCCTATCACACCACCAGATAGGCCGATCATTTTAGGGATTGGTGCAGTTACATCTAATTTATCTCACTATGTAGATCAATTTTTTTAACCGTATGTGAAACAACAACATTCTTACCATAAGATAACCACACAAGTCTTACAGGCACTACAGGAAATTGAGTGTGATGATGATTGGGCAGCACAGTGGCTTAGTGGTTAGCACTTCTGCCTCACAGCACTGGGGTCATAAGTTAAATTCCCGACTATGGTCTTATATGTGTGGAATTTGTATGTTCTCCCCATGTTTGCGTGGGTATCCTCTGGTTGCTCCAGTTTCCTCCTACACTACAAGAACATACTGGCAGGTTAATGGGCTGCTATCAAATTGACCCTAATCTCTCTCTGTCTGTCTGTGTGTCTGTATGTTAGGAAATTTAGACTGTAAGCTCCAATGGGGCAGGGACTGATATGAGTGTGTTCTCTGTACAGTGCTGCAGAATTAGTGGCGCGGTATAAATAGATGATGATGATGATTGCTGGCTGGTTTCCAGCGACATCACTTATACAATTATCCAATACAAACAAGGGATAAATAGTATATATAATTTCCTGAAAAAATCTAATGAATTAGATGAATCTCAAATTCTCTTCATCATGGACACTGCTAGATTTATTTTAGAACATAACTATGTGGGCAGATACTATCTACAGATATAAGTACAGCAATGGGCACCAGGTTTGCCCCGAATTACACAACATCCTTTATGAGCAAATGGGAAGAAGACCATATTACATTAGCTCATGAATTTGGGGCAAACTGGTGCTCTGGAAAAACTAGATTGATGACATAATTATGATATGTTAAGGGGATGAGTTAGCTTTAAAAACATTTTTGGGATTATATTAATAACAATGAATGCAATCTGAACTTCACCTCAAAGTACAGTAAACAAAGAATAGAATTCCTAGATGTAGAGATCTTAATAAAAGGGAATGAGATTAGAATAAAAACATTTAAAAAACCTTTGGATGTCAAAGGAAATATATTCGCAACGAGCCATCACCACCCGAATTGGTTGTCCAGTATACTGGAAGCCGATTTAATAGAATACAGCAAAATTGTTAGAAATTACAGGATTACATCAAACAGGGAGGATAACTTAAGCCGAAATTCTTATAGAAACAATATGATACAACTAAAGTGGAACAAGCATTTGAAAGAGTGAAAGAATCAAGTATGGAAGATCTATTAAGTTACAGATCTAAAGAGGGGATTTATCAACAACAATCCGATTTGTTATTTATCACACAATATTCAAGTTGATCTAATCAATTAAAACGGATTTTGACAAAGCATTGGATATTTTGGCTAAAGACACCATTTTCCAAAATATTATACCAACACGACCAAGAATAGTCTTCAGCAATACACCTAATCATAGTGTAAGGCACCATCCCGCTCTGACTTCCTTGGGGGGGTCGCCTGTTTTCTCTGCCCTGTCCATGCCTGGTTGCTGAGCAATCAGATGCGCTTCTACCAGCCGGGTAGCCGGCTCCAATGCGCATTCCTTTGCCTAGCATGGAGACGCAAATCTGAGCTTGGCAGCGACTTAGCATCATCGGCCCTGGTAATTGATTCACTTGTTCCCCCTCTTTTTAAGAGCACCCTGGCACCTTTAGGGTGCCAGTGTATTAGGTCTCCCCCTGTGCTCCAGCATTTCCTGTGTGTTCTGACACCTTAGATTGACTCCTGGTTCCACACTTCAGCTTCCTTGTGACTTCTCTTTGGATCTCCCCTGGAACTGATTTCCTTGTGATACGAACCCGGATTGTCCTGATCTCCCTTTTGGATTCTGAATTCGTACCCCACCGACCACTTGGCTCTGACCTGGTTTGTCTGACCACAGTTTCATCCTACTGCTTCGCTGGTAGGGTAGAGATTAACTGTAGTTTTTATTTTAGATCATCATCATCACCATTTATTTATATAGCGCCACTAATTTTGCAGCGCTGTACAGAGAACTCATTCACATCAGTCCCTGCCCCATTGGAGCTTACAGTATAAATTCCCTAATATAGACACACACTCACACACATAGACATATACATACAGACAGACAGGTAGAGACTAGGGTCAATTTTTGATAGTAGCCAATTAAGCTACCAGTATGTTTTTGGAGTGTGGGAGGAAACCGGAGCACCCGGAGGAAACCCACGCAAACAGTGCTGCGAAGCACAAGTGCTAACCACTAGGCCACTGTGCTGCCCCTAAAAAGATATATATATATAGAACCTATGGATGCAGTATCTTTTTACTCATTAGAAATACCATAGGAAATAGAGAACAACTAAAAAAGGGGTTAACCATAGGTACAATGTTGTAAGAAAAGTAATTCATGGGTCTCAGCACTTGATCATGGATATAAGTATTACAATCTTATCAATTGATTTATGTATGAAAATGAATATGCGTACATAGAAATTTGCTGACTTTAAATTAGACTAGGAACATCTTTCTTTTAACAATGTGGTTTCTGATTATTTGTTTGCTATATATATATATATATATATATATATATATATATATATAGATACAACCTTTTTAATGTATTAATGTATTTATTTTAATGACTCTGAAATTCAGATTGAACCATTGTGCCATATATTATATCTAAAATACTAAAATATTACTATACAGGACCACTAATAATTCCATTTCCATCTCATAATATATATTGATAATAATCAGCGGCAGAACTAGCAAGTTGTGGGCCCAGATGCAAAAATTTGCTTTGGGCCCCCACCAAACACATACACACAAAAACAAATAGTATATTTTTGTTTTGTTTACTCAAGTATAAAAAATATAAATATATAACATAAAAACTATGAACAACCCCCATAGCAAAACATTCTTCAATTTCAATAACCTGTTATGCCTATATCTTCTACAAATAATTTAAATATATAAATGTATGTACATTTGTAAAGAAAGATGCAAATCAAAAGTCTGAGTCTAAGTGGGAAACAAGAAGCACCCTAAACTATTTTAGTTCTTCAAGTTGAAAAGAAAGGATATGCTCCTCAGTATGCTTCATTTGCATAAACATGAATAAAAATAATGTCAATGTATTCTCCCTCTGTTACATGATAGTAACGAATAGCATGCATTTACCCCAAAAGTGCTTCTACCCAACAGCTACTCCCCCCCCCCCTACAAAAAATAAGTTTTGAATAACATGCCACCAAAAAAGCTGTAATTACCATGTAGGCCAACCAGACAAATGTCTAGGGGAGTGCTGTTTAAGATGCAGCACTTGGTCTTATGTTAATTTTAATTACGAGTTGCACACTTACTATAATTCAGGGCACTGATGGACAAATGCCATGCATGTAATTGAAGAAGAGAGTTTTGGAGCAAATAACCTGGTCTGTGAGTAGTTTACACATGCAAGGTCCAAAGTACCTGAGAATATGTCACCCTTGGGTCTGTGCTGCTTCTTAAATGAGATTATAAGAGTGATGCCAGACAAGTCAGCAGTGACAAGCAGGTCTTTATAGAACTATCTGTTTGCATCCATCACTGTATCACACAATGGTTTCCTGGGCTCCAATGTGCACAGCCATTTACCCGCAGATGACAAATGGCCAACACTTGGTGAAGGCAGGAGAGAGGTCCAGATTGGTCACCGCAGCTGTGGTATGTGGCTGGTGGTGGCCTGAACATCCCCAGAGTTCATTAAACTAACCGGTAATTGAGTACTCAAATAAGGGCAAAAATAAAAATGGCAGACTGGATGGGCAATCTGGAATGGTGATTGATAAATTATTTATAACGCACACAAATGTCTTTATTTCATATCGGAGCAGCTAGCTGCATCTTTGAAAGACGATTTATGTGCCGCAATTCTATTAAACTTTATATGGGCCCTCTGCTGGCTGTAAAGTCTGTAGACATTTAGAGAATGTGCTTTAAACTGTCAAGGCCTGTTTGATCTTCCCACCCATTTTCAATTATCTGCATGGGCCCTGGTGCCTTGCATCGGCCGCACTGCCAGTAGTTCCGCCACTGATAATAATGATATTGTGTATTTTAAACCGTAAGGGCTATAGACCACAACTGCCATAATTTAGGCGTGTGGTTAGGTAGTTGTGAGAATTGACAGCCAACTAGTTCAATAGGGACATATGTATTTGTGTATATATACATACTAGATACTCACACAAACTTTCCCTTTATATATTATAATTTTCACCGGACTCTTAGGTACTGTTACTTACCCCTTCGCTGTCCAGTTTGTCTCCACTCCAGACATCCCTCCAAAACCAGTGCATGGGTGCTGCCATTTTGGATTCGGTCACATGCTCCCTCTCAGCCAGTCAGAGTGCTGCTCAGCTTAGCTTACCATAACCTCCAATCAGGTAATAGCAGTTACTATAAAGGACTTCCTGGAAACCTAACCTGTTGTTAGTGCAATGTTGATTCCTTAGACGCCAACTTGGTTTCTAGCAGTCTGCATTCCGGTTCCAGTCCGGTCCAACATTCCAGTTCCAGTCTGGTCCAGCATTCCAGTTCCAATCCGGTCCAGCATTCCAGTTCCAGACCGTTCCAGCATTCCAGTTTGAGCCTGGGGTAAATGTATCAAGCTACAATTTTTTCAGCTATTTAAAATCGTTGCAAATTGCGAGAGATAACCGATGATTTTAAGTGCAAAATCGCCATATGTATTAACCATTGATTTTGACTTTCAAAAATCTAATCTCTGACGATTTCAAAACACCTATCTCTCCTGTCTTGTAGTCAAACTCGCCAGATGTTAACAACAAACTCGCCGGACCTTCAATAGAAACTAAAACTCACCCGATATAGAACAGAAATAAATGCAAATAGTTTAAGGAATTGTGCGGAAAATATACATTAACTTTGGCACTAACATAATGGTCAATGTTAATATTACATGAGGCACAATGGAAGTTTAAATTATGCATGTTTTTTTGTTGTAGAGGGTCAAAAACTATTATTAATTTTCCTACGGGGGGACAAAATATTTTATGAATAATTTAGTGGGCCAAATTTAATTAATGATTATATGGTAGAGATTTTTAATTTATTTTATTTTATTACAGTGGCTTAATAGTTCATCAGCAGTGGAGCAATATTTATATTTTTATGATATGGCAACACTTAAAATTTATTGATGGGGAAACCATTAAAGGTACATACTTGTGGCACTACAAGTGTCAGCGTGCACATGAGCACTTGTAGTGCCACAAGTCTGTACTTTAAATGGTGACCCCTTGGGGAAATATAAAGTGTTGCCATATCATAAAAATATAAATATTGCCACACTAGTAATGAAATATTAAGCCACTGGAATATTATAAAATAAAAATCCCTTCCATATAATCATTAATCAAATTTGGCCCACTAAATTATTAATAAAATATTTAGTCCCCCATAAGAAAAATGATTTATGCCCCTCTACAACAAAAAACATGGTTTATTTAAACTTGCATTGTGCCTCCTGTTATATTAATATTGCCTTGCAGTGTAACAATGATGTCTTTGGCAATCTCGCCTATAGAAAGCAGCATGTTGTTTCTGGCAATTTTGAATTCAAACTCAGGCGAGCTTGCAAAATCGAAGCTTCATACATTTGGGAATTCGCATAACTAGAGTGGCAAAGTGTCTGGACTGCGATTAAGAGAATAGCAATTTTGAAAGAAACACTTCTTTGGCGATTTTACATCAAATCGCTGGTTAATAAATCAGCGATTTTAAAGTTGCCCAAGAAAATCGCTGTAAATGCAAAATCATAGCTTGATACATTTACCCCCTGGTCTCTCTGCTAAATCTGATCACTGTCTTGCTACTCTTGACTTCTTGCCAATCTCCAGTTTTATTCCTATTTAACAATCTCCTGAACTCTCAGCAATCACCACCTGCACCAGTTCTTTCCCTCTCATGCAAAGGAATCTAATCAGGTCACCCAGATTTGTGCATGTAGTAAGTAACCAGTTCAATTCCAAAGACACAACCCAGTCCGGGTACAGACAAATCCTCAGGCGTGACAACTTTTAAAGATGAACTTGCCCCAATCTTAACAAAAAATCTATAATACAACTACAAGTGGTGGTAGTTTCCCAAAAGAAATGCTGGAAGCTCAAATAGTTACCACCCCCAAACCTGGTAAGGACCAGGCTGGTTGTTAAGAATTACAGACCAATCACGTTGCTCAATACTGATATAAAATTTTTTGCTAAATTAATTGCCAATTGTTTGAACCCTCTGTGACAAAACGAGTTTGATAACACCCTAACAGCCTGTCCCTCGTTTATCACAAATTGTGGATTATAATATGTACTTTTTATTGCCCTTGCTTTTGTTCCTCAGCTCAACAGAGTACAACTGCAGTGTCTAATTACATGTGGATAAGGGGACATTGTAGCTCATTGTAAATATGTATATTGTTTATTGTATATTTTTGATATGGCAGTGAAGTTGTTATTCATTGTTCTTAAAGTGAAGCCAGGTGGATTATGGGTAGAGATCAGGTTGCAAGATACTGGTGAGTGAGGCTAATTAGTATCCATTGTTCTCACAAGACTACAACAGATATTTGGTCTACAATCTAGCAGGGGAGTTTCTGTGAAAGTACATCTCCACTCCCCTCTCCAACCCCTTAGTCCAGGACTCATCCATGTTTAACAAGGACAGACCCAGGGGTTTGCCCAGGGAGGGGAAAACACTGTGGAAATTTGAACCTAGATATAAGGAGCCACTCCAGGGGGGAAGGTGATGTTTATTCTGGGAATTGATGGCTGGAAGCTGCAGGGTGGCTGGTGGCTCTACCAGTGAAATACATCGGCAGATCCATGTGGCGTCAGGACAGCCAGGTGACTAACTCCTTAAGCTAGTGGGGTAAGGGACGGATGATGTGGTAAACCTGCCTGGCATTTATTTACTGTGTGTACATAATATTCTATTGATTGTTTTTGTTACAATAAATGTACTGTTGTAATTTTCTAACTGCATTTGCCTGAGTGACTACTAAGAACATTAGAAGGTACTGGGTAGGTTTCCCTGGCCTAGGAAGGCACCCGTGGGTGGCCAGCTAGAGTGAAGTGGGTAGAATTGGGCCAGAAAACCAGGTATCTTCACACCCTCTTATTCCACAATTGATCCACACGGACCAGGTAGGATTTGTAGTGTGTGATGACACATGTGGACCTTGAATATTGTGGATTTGATCACTGGAATCTGCTTCCAGGGAGATCTATTGCATTCGCTCTTGGCTCTTTACCAAGGACAATCGGCTAAAGTTTTAGTAATGGTTTTCTTTCTGTTCCCTTCCCCATTTCTAATGCCACTAAACAGAGCTGTCCACTCTATCCTCTCTTGATTGTCTTAGCTATTGAACCCCTTGGCCCAAACAATTAAATCCTCATCTAGTTTTTCTGTTATCACATTTATACCTACATTACATAAATTGTGCCTGTTTGCAGACAACGTGCTTCTCTATGTGACCAGCCCGAAGATTTCATTGTCAGCCTTATGTGACATTCTAGACTGATACAGTGAAGCTTCTTATATCAAATAGAACACTACTAGTCAAAGGCATTCTCTATTAATATCCCACAAACCTCTATTCTGGTTGCAAAAGAAATGATGGACTGGTGTATTTTTCAACCTCATCAACTATGTCTTTATGTATAGGTGCAAGACTCTCTGGCCTACCTTGGAATTCGCATACCCTCTTGTCTTACTGATATTTTTGGAGACAAACCTTACTTTGTTACTTTTACAACATTCTAATCTGGCAAAGAATCAGATTAACCACAAGGTCTCCCGGCTGGGTCACTTAGTGGCTTTTAATATTATGTTAGTGCCAACGTTAATGTACATCTTCCGCACAATCACTTACGTTATTCCTAAATGGTTTATGGACAGATTTTATAGCATTACACCCACTCCATGTTTATAGACGCATGACTCAACCTAAACATAGGGGTGGATTGATGCTACCCAATTTAGTACAGTATCAAGAAGCCTGTTTTCTTGCACAACTTAGAGACTGGACTCTCCCTCCCTCCTGTTGATCAACCCTCCCATGGGTTGATCTAGAAAAGGCCTTATACCCAACACACACTGTTTGGCAATCTTATTTGGATGCCCAGCTCTCTTCCATTTTCGATACTTTACATGTATGGGATAAACTTTTGGCGCTTAAAAAAGATCTAGTGCTCCCTACTAGAAACCTCTCTTCAAGCATTGATAAAACTAATCCCTGATGCAAATCTTGCCAACTGGTGCCAACTGGGGATGTCTTCTCTTAAAAATAATATATTTGGTCAGGACCTTCCTCTACCTTCTAAAAGATCAATTCAGTAGACCATCTAAAGACGTATAAAAAATATCTCCAAATCCAGCAAACCTCCAAGATTCAACACTCCCTACATGTACCTCCTAGCCAGCTGATAGATTATTGAAAGGTGGTAGTACGGGAGGAATAACACTCTGGTATCAGTATTTATATCCCACAGATATGTCACTCAAAGCCTTCTCACAGTTACACTGGGAGACCGACCTCCTAGACCTCCTCACAAGAGTGGGAGTGAGTGTAACTCACCTTTTACCGTATGTTCAACTGTATCAACCATACAGAAATGCAAGTAAAATTGCCTAATAGACTGTATCTTACTCCCGCTAGGCTACACAAGATATGGCCTTCTCAGTTGAAATTTTGTTGGCGACAGTTTATTCAAATTGGTGATATTCTTTTGTGATTGCACAATCAACTGCTACGGACAGAAATTTTTAGCCTAATATCTACTGTACTGGAGGTGACCATTGCACTGAGCCACTCCTTGGCACTTTTACATATATACCATGTGACTGTTTCGAAGATAGATATGTATGTCTTAGGACATAATGTAATAGCAACTAGAGCTGTGATAGCTCAGAACTGGAAAAATTCCTTTCCACTCACTATGGCCAAAATAGTCTACAAATTCAATTCAGCTTCTGCAGCTCTAATTAAATGGTTTAAAGGGGGTTGAAGGGGATGGCTTGACCCCAGTTGGCCCTATAGACCTCTCTGATACCCCAGTTTTCATTTTAATTGAACCTCCTCATTCTTGAATTTTTTATTGTTGATCGACATGTTATTGTAAGACTACTTTATAGTTAGGTGCTATGTTATATGCTTTTATTTATGTATTGTACACAGTAAAGGGAAAAACATGGGGGAAGAATAAATTCGAACTTGGGAAAGAAGAGGGGGGGGGAGTGGAAGGAAATCAATAATACTAAAAAAGTTTACACATATAACAGTTAAGGTGATGAAAAGAACAGTAAACAGAAATGTAGGAGGACATATGGGTATCAACATTAGTTTATGTATTTGGAACAAGGTGTAGGGAGGCTAAAAGTTCAGTATAATAGTTGTGCCAGGGATGCCATTTGATTCGGTGGGAGAAAGTGGATGTGGAGTATTTGAAACCAATGGTTTCCATCTCATTGCTTTTCTGAATGTTGAAGATAATTTTAGACATAGGTGGGGGGGGGGGGAGTGGGTTTTTCCAAAATAGTACTGATCTGGTTGCAATTATATGTGGCCTGTTAGATATCTCTTATAGGACTGATGTTGTGGGGGGTAGTGGTGTAAAGAGGGCGAATTCTGGAAGAAAGGGGAGTCTTGTGTTAGTGAAACGGTGACTTAATTCAAAGACCTCTATCCAAAAGTTTTGGGCTAGTGGGCAACATCACATTAAGTTTCTAACCTCACCACAACCTCTCCAACAAAACAGAGTGGAGTTTATCTAGAGTATGTTATAATCTGTGAACAAGTTTTACAAGCATCTCAGAGTAGTTTAAACTAGAGATGTTCACTGACCCCCGGTGTTTTGGTTTTGGTAAAACCGCCCTTGTGTGTTTTGGTTTTTTTGATCCCTATTTTTCTTTTCTAAAATTCCTATTTTTTGCTAAAACTACATAATTTTGCTCTTTTTTTACCTACATTATTATTAAATTCAATAACATTAATTTCAAGTAATTTGCATTCAATTTTGACCACCTCACAAGTCACAATATTATTTTCATACACTTTCAAATAAAGACTGCAGCGACCTGGCTGGATGCTAAGCAACAGAGCAATGCCACAAACACACAGCAGTTCATAGCACATCTAGGAAACATGGACACACAGCAATGGCTTGAAAAAAAAGTGGTGCAAGATGGAATTGTCCTTGGGCTCTCCCATACAGCCTTCTGTAAGATATTGAAAAGGACATGTACAGTTTAACAAAGTAAGCGCTCCAGCGACAAGCAATGGCACTTTTGTGGCTAAAGTACTTGGTTTGTTTGGGCCCCCACAAAACAAGCTAACAATGGGCTTAAAGCACCTAAGCAAACAGTGCTATTAATGAACTCTACTGTCATGCAACAGTGGAAGCAGTTCTTGCCAGTGATAAGAAGAGAGGCATAAGACCAAAACATCCACCTCTAATGTGTGGAATTGTTTTTACCCAAATCCTGACAATAGTTGTCTAGCCCTTTGTAGCATTGTAAAGCCACAGTCAGTAGAGGTAGGGACCTTAACCATCTAGGAACCTCATCCATGTTACGCCATTTGAAGCGAGTTCATGGAAAGCTTTTGCGAACATCAAAAACTTATGATAAAAATTAACAACAAGCAGTCCAGCATCAGCTACCTCCCTTCTCTCAGCTAGATCCCAGCACCTGCAATCTACACCCCCAACACCTTCAATATTCTCACAAGTGATCGGAGTTAGTCCTACATCCAAGTTACTAAGGCGAGGTAACTCCTCCCCTATCCAGAACTCATCAGAAGAATCCTTGAGCGTTATGCCCACTGCTGCTGCTCTTGCTGCTGGAGGTGGAATTTCAACCCAGAAGCAGACCAAGAAGACTACTAGTAGTTTACAACAATTGACCGTTAAACAATCCTTTGCAAGAGGAAGCATCCCAACTGTCAACCAGTCGCACAGTGGATCACAGGCGCCATGGCGACTATACTAGTATTAGATCTGCGTTCAATAACCACCATTAATATAGCAGGAATAAGACAGTTAATTGAGGTCCTGTGTCCCCATTACCAAATTCCATCTCAACACCATTTTACTGGACAAGCAATTCCTTACCTCTACCAGGAGGTTAGAAAAAAGAAAATTATTAGGCTACAAAATACCATTCTACCCACTGTACACTTAACCACAGATATGTGGACAAGCGGAACTGAGAAAACTAAAGATTATATGACTGTGACAGCCCACTGGGTTGGTAAATCGCCTTCAGCAGCGGGAACAGCAGCATCATCTAACAAACAACCCCAGATCTTTAAGAGGCAGGATACTCTGTGTATCATCTGCTTCACTAAGAGGCATATTTTTATTATTATTATTATTATTATTATTATTATCGTAGATTTGTAAGGCACCACATTGCTCCACAGTAGGGAAGACAAGGACATACATAAAACAGTATATACGTAAAACAAGAACAGACAAGGTAGACAAAATGAATGGAGACATGAAAACAAAGGGTTTGGAGGACCCTGTTCATTAGAGAGCTTACATTCTAAAGGGAAGAGGGCACAGCTGAAACTAGAGAAGCAAGTGTAGCTCAGATTGGAGATTGGGATAGTTGTGAGGGTGCATTAGTGTGAATAGTATTATCGAGCATAAGGTCACCTCTAAAAAAGAGATGGGTTTTCAAAGAGCATTTAAAGATTTGAAGGCTGTGGGAAACTCTAATTGAGCGTGGTAGGGAATTCCATAAGTGGGGAGCAGCACGGGAGAAGTCTTGAAGGTGGGAGTGAGAGGTGGTTATCAGAGACGAAACAAGGTGCAGGTCAGAGGTAATACCGCTGACAACCTGTTTGAAAAACTAAGGGATGTCATTGCAACATGGCTTAACCTGCTTGGACTCTCCTGAGGATATGTGATTTATGATAACACCATCAATATTGTTAGAGCATTACAGCGAGGGAATTCCATCGCATTCTCTGTTTTGCTCACACAATCAACTTGGTGGTACAGAACGTTTTAAAAAATGACAATGACATGCAGGAGATGCTGTCTGTGTCCCGAAATATTTAGGGTCATTTTCGGCATTCTGCAACAGCATGTAGGAGAATGCAGCAGCTGCAATAAGAATAGAATTTAGGGGGAATGTACTTTAGTCCAGTGCAGTGCAAAATAATTTCCGTGTTGTGTAAGGTGCTGAAACCACTCGAACTAGTCACCTGTTAAGAGAGTGCAGACACTGTTAGCTTGAGTCAAGTGATTCCCCTAATTAGACTTTTTGAAAAGCAACTAGAGAAATTGAAGTAGGAAATGAAACAAAGCAATTCCGCTAATTATGTTGGACTTGTAGATTAAGTACTTAATTTGCTTCGCCAGGATCCAAGAGTTATTAACATCTTGATATCGGATCATTACATTTTGACAACTGTGCTTGATCCTAGGTTTAAGAGCTATGTCTTCTCTTTCTTTCCAACTGACCCAGATCTCAAGAGATGCAATGAGCTCCTGGTCAGCAAGCTGACAGCTCAAGTGGTACATGACACAATGCCGTCTCCTCCTTCAGTTTCTCTGGAAATTACTGCTAGGAAAAAACATAGCTTTCCCAAGACACCCAGTGGTGATGCAGATGAGTCTGCACAACATTTTGACATTTGGTCTGGTGTAAAAGAATTGCCCAAAATCGTGACAGCTCTTCCATAAAATGAACTACAAATTCCATGAGAAAGGTCATTACCGGCAATTACATCAAAGTACACAGACTTCTCTGATGGTGGATTCCAGTGGGGATGAATTAGTATTGTTTGAGAATGATGTACACACTGATGAGTGTGAATATGATGACAGTGTAAATTGTAGGTGCTCAGATCTAGCTGAGAGAAGGGAGCTAGCTGATGCTGGTATGCTTGGTAATATTTTGGGTAGAATGGCATGTTGACAATTTTATGTTTTTCTACAGTAAGGTGGTGTTTTTTCTTTAAAAAGGTACAAGCTTTTTATTTACATTTTGGTTTCACTGACTTAAAACCACTATGCACTTGAACATAGGCTTTAGCACATGAGGTAGATTAATTAGTATCATCATGACTGAGACTGGAGAGTGACAAGAACAATGTGACTGAAGACTGAAGAGTGACAAGTGCACTGCCACCTCCCCCTCCTGTTTCTGTATGAGCTATGGCACTGTAGAATGTCACTGGAGACTTTTAAGAACACTGACAGCCCTATTATTACAATTTCTGTTTCAGCACTGAACACTGCCACCTCTCCTGTTTCTGAGTGAGCTATGGCAGAGTACAATGTAACTGCAAATTTTGAAGAACACTGCCAAACCTATTATTTCTATATCAGCAATGACAATTAGCAATGGAGCAGTCCTGTTGGTGTGTTAGCTAGATAACACGGTACAATTTGACTGCAGATTTAGAAGACCAAGACTTCCAGCCCTATTATTTCTATTTCAGCAATGACAATTAGCAATGGAGCTCTCCTGAATGTCACTGGAGACTTTGAAGAACACTGCTACCCCTCCTCTTTCTTTTCTACCTATGACGCTGCCCAACTGCACTAGAGACTGTCAAGAACCGTGCTACCTCTTCTGCGTCCCTCTGTGAAATGGCGCTGGATCGCCGTGGAGGGACGGTACTTATAGAGTCCAAAACGCGCGAGATCCGACCACATTACAATGACGTTTTGCCTTGTTTACAATTCCGAGGGCAGTTTAAACATTTGGATATCCTCAATATATTTCGGAAATTGTGTCCCATTCTTCATTCGTGAAAGACACCCTTAAGTTTAATTCCCATTTTGTTTGGATAACCAATTTCTTTCCTTCGGTACAGGTCATGATGGGTTTACAACATGAAGATATGACTCCTCTGTGGTTAAATGAAGAAAGTTTTAAACGTATTTAGGATGCTAAAGGAAGAACTGTGTGTTTGTAGCCAATGGCGGACTTGTATAGTTATTTGTAAAAATCAGGAGCTGGTATAGAATAGTTTTCCTGTAGGGAGAAGAAGGACAAGAGAGAGGCTCTCTCACACATCTCCTGTTTTATAGAAATTCCCAAGTTGCGCAAAGTAGTTAAAGAAAGGTTCGGTATTAGGGTTGCAAAAGCAAATGTAGAGTCAGGAGCTCAAATTCACCACAGGATTTTACCATTTTGCCCTATGCTTCTATGGTATCTGGTATGCTCCTTAGCATGTCAGCATATAGTGGTCTGTACTTTTTGTCTAGCATTATAAAATCTTTTGGGGGAAAGGGATAAGAGAAATGTTCAATAGTTACCCACAGTTTTGGGGGAGGGGGCTAACCAGTCCTTAAGCTGGTCCAATAGACAGGCTATTTGGTGCAATTCAAGTTTGGGTGCAAATAGGCCACCATTCAGTTTGTTTCTATGCATACAGTCTCTAGTAACACTGGGACTTTTCTCTTTCCATATAAATTTTGTTGATACAGCATAAACTTAGTGTAAACATTTTATGGGGGTTAAATAAGTAATAGATCGGAAAAGGTATAGAATTTTTGGGAGAAGCATAATTTTGATGGCCACCAATACCTTATAATTAATCCCCGCTTTGAATAGTGAGTCAAATTGTTGCAAAATGGGTAATTGCAGTCAATGGTACTAGTGGGGTCAGAAGAGATGTGTATGCTCGAATATTATAAAGAGGTAGTTTGTCACTTATATTTATACTTTTCTGGAGGTTTTATAGGAGTTCCAGATATTATAGTTAAAGCTAGGGCTTCTATTTTTGTAGTGTTTAATTTACATTATAAGGCTTCTGGGTTTTCTTGGCACAGGTCCCTTGTAAAATGTGTCCCTCATTCAGGACACTCTAAGAACTTGTATGCAGACGCTGACTCTTTTTCTTTCTCCAGCCCTCGACTCTGGCTGGCCTCAATGTAGGTTGGACACTCTGGGGTTATTCCTCTATCTCTCAGAGTTGTCACTGCCTCCCAAAATGCCTCTGTCACGCTGGTGTCCTGCCCCTTTTTTATCCTCGCTCCTTCCCAGATTTGTGACGGCAGGCTCCCATCATTAGCCCCACCTATTGAAGTCTTCTTCTTGCTCTACTCGTCCTCCCAGCAGAAGAAGCTGCTGCAAAATATTTTTTTTCATGATTGGATTTTTTAAATTCTCTTGTATGTGAATCATGACCATTATTGTTTAACTGAGGGATACATGTGTGGACTTATGAAGCACAAACTTATCTCTGTGTCAAACCAAATGTATCACTCATGAACAGTAGTTATTTGTGCACCTGTAAAAAGATAGTCTGTGTTGTGCCTTTTTACCAAAGTATTCTTTTGCTAGGTTGTTCTTTTATGTAGTGAGCCCTGTGATACAGTAATGTTTTACATAACTCATAGTATTAAAACTGGAAATGTCAAACTAGTACGGTAGATTCCAGGGAAAGCCTATAGCATTGGCTTATATATTAACTATAAATATGTTATTTGAGTGTTGTCTTATATTGGATTCTGTTAAGGGGTCCGAGTCTGAAAACCACAGAGAATGGTTGTAAATGCTAACAGAGTGCCTTTACTTTGAACACCGGTAACACAGGTTATAACCAAGTACACTCAATGGTAATACAGCTATCACACATCCATAGGTACAACAGGTAATGCTGGTAAGATATATTTGCAGGCAGGAAAAAAAGCCCTTGATAACACCTGTTAAATATATTGCAGACAAAAACAAAAGTACTTTATAATGTTAGTTACCAGGATTAGCAGATGCGCTAGAAACCATGTATAAAAGACGATCCACAGGAGAATCAGACAGGAGAAAGATCAGGCAAGCGAGAGTCTGAATCAAAATATGGACAGTCCTAATGAGTCCTAACAGATTCAGACATATTTTGAGCAATGAGAGCATCACATTTCATTGTGTTCTGCTAAGTCAGTTAATGATGTCTAAAATTCAACTTTATCTGTGTCAGATTCATTCATGCCAAACTATGTCAGAGTGATAATTACAGGGAAACTGTCATTAGAATTGTGAATCATTCTATGTTACATATTGTCATGGTTCCAGACAAAGATAGCAGATTCCTTGCACCAGCCAGAGTCAGCTCAGGCAGAACAGAGGTGTGGAGTCTAACAGCCTGCCCCTTCCCCTCCCCCCCTTGGTCCGGTCTTCACCAAGGTCCCCTGCAAGGGGATTTGGGCATCTCTGTCAGGAGCCCGCAGATCACAGCTTTCTGCCTTGCCCTTTGACGTGATGTGCTGGTAACAACAGTAGTGGAGCATCAGAACTATTTGGAGCAGAGAATCCAGGCAAGCTGAAGTCTGATAAAGCACCAAATCATAACAGAATAGAATCTCAGGGCAAACCAGGTTCTGGAACCAGGGAAACTGCCAGGATTGTGGATCAAAATCAGAACAGAGGAAAGAGTCCAAAGCCATTCTGGGGTCAGAACCAAGATTGCACAGGTACTAAGTAATGAACATCTGGGAGACTGTCAACAAGATCAGAAAGCAAAAGTCAGAATTGCCTGATACTCTGGCACTGACTAGTGCTGAGAGTCAAGTTTAAATAGATTGAGAAATTGAATTATCCACCCCCATTTACACCAGCGGTCACGTGACCTGTAGGAAGCTGTTTTTAATAGAAGAGTTGGTGGCAGAGCGTAGAAGATTGATCGCTGAATGCCGGTTCCAGCGACAAGTAGACCCTGGAATATGATATAAATTAATTGAAGTGGACCTGCCATATTAAACAATTAATATTTTATAGCACCTTGACCAATAAACACATTCAATTTAAGGAAACCAGCAATTTTCAAAACATATTTGTTATTTTTATATTTCATGAGCACTTTTATTTATTTTTTTCCCTGGATACAGGCAGACAGGGTCACTTGTCCAAGGTGACACTGACACAAACCAAAATCTTCAGCAAGTCTCTTGGTGTATTTTTATGTGGTTATAATCAAGGAGTAACGAGAAATGTAAGGCCCTATAGCAAAATTTGGGTTTGGAGCCCTCTACGCACCTTCATAAATTCATACCCACCACAACGTCTGCTCCATCCCCAGTAAGTAACCAATAGGGCAGAGTACTAATAGCATTAGTGTCAATATGGCATATAAGTCTAAATTATATATAGTTGCTTTATCCTAAAATCATATGAATTTGTTATGAAGCCTTAAAATGTGGACTCCAGGATCAAAAGGACAAAGCCACTTGGATGCTTTATCCTTTTGATGAGTATACACAGGTTTCCGTACAAGTAACAGCAGTTTTTCAAAGCTGAACACTAAGTGGTCACATCTGCCTTGGTCTAAAAGAGAGTGTCAGGATTACCAGTAAAAACCACAGGTTTCAGGTTGCAGTACGATAGGGTATGGCATAAATAGCTAAAGAACACAGTGGATAACAGATGTATAATGCGGTGGTCCGCAGGACTTTACCACAAAGTAGTGGAGATGGCACACAAGGTGCGACGGTCTGCGGAGCAAAGCACTGAAGATCCAGACAACAGGTAGCAATAATCTGCAGAGCGTTACAATAGGATAGTGGAGTAGACACAGTGGCTGAGATGATCTGCGGATAGATGTGCTGGAAACTCAGAGAACAGCCAGCAAACAGGAGCCAGGGAACAAGCACAACAATACAGGTAAATGCAATAGATGATCTGGCCAAGGTTGCTTTGGACAGTCAGGCTTATATAGGCCAGAAGCAGGTGTTTAAGCTTCCAGTAATAACGAGGCAGGTAAGAGCAGTCTAAGTACCACAGTGGTCCCTTTGGTGGACAGTGGTACTACAGGTAGGATACAAATATATACAAAATATATATAAAGGTCCAACAAAGTACTGCAGACATGAGCTGCAGAATGCAGGTCGTGACAGTACCCCCTCCTTTAATGGCGGATTCCAGATGCCCAATTTACCAGGAATGGTCAAAAAAGTCATAGTCCAGAATTGGGCATGTAGTAGAGAAGTCTTCGTGCAAGGACGGAAAGGGTATAGAAACGATGCCATAAGAGAGTTGAGACCCAGAAGACCTTTTATTCTTCTGCACTTTCTTTTTATGAGTCTTTTTAGGGACACAAATTGAATAGAACATGAAGGTAATTCCAAGGCTTGTGCAGCTGGTGATAAAGAAGATGACACAGAAGACATGCAGGGAGTACATCCGACAAGTGCCAGAGCAAATTTCTTGATCACTGCCTCAAAGAAAAGCTGCAAATCAGAAAGAATGGGATCTCTGGTCTCAATAAAGGGGCTTGCCCATTCCAGAACTTTTCCTGTAAAGTTGGATAACAGGTAAAACACTTGCTTTCGTTGGGTATCTAGGAGGTCAGGTACAGAGGGAAAATAAGATATACAAAAGTTAATAAGATCATTAAATTGCTGAATATCCCCATAGAAGATAGGTGGTCGGAAGTCTGGAACAGAGGATGAATTCGATTTAGCACGAGACTTGGTTAGTTCGGGTTGAACATACGTCCCTGGGGACTCGGCAGGACACCCTTGGCAGAAGACAGCCCGGACTGGGCGGATGACTTGGCAGGAGGCTCGGACTGGGCACCAGGCTTGTGAGGAGACCCGGACTGGGCACCAGGCTTGGAAGGCGGCCCGGACTGGGCACCAGGCTTGGAAGAAGGCCCAGACTGGGCACCAGGCTTGGAAGAAGGCCCAGACTGGGCACCAGGCTTGGAAGGAGGCCCGGACTGGGCACCAGGCTTGGAAGGAGGCCCGGACTGGGCACTAGGTTTGGAAGAAGGCCCGGACTGGGCACCAGGCCTGGAAGGAACAGCACTGTGAGAAGCTTCAGAGCAGACAGCACTGTGAGAAGCCTCAGAGCAGACAGTACCAAATGGTAACTCAGGCTGAACCACAAAGGATGTCAACTCGGGCTGAACTGCATGGAATGGCAACTCGGGCTAAACCACATGGATTGGCAACTCGGGCTGTACCGCATGGATTGGCAATATCTCTAAAGCGGACTGGAGGGACAGGACCCTCAGATGATCTGGCCATGGTTGCTTGGGACAGGCAGGCTTATATAGGCCAGAAGCAGGTATTTAAGCTTTCAGCAATAACGAGGCAGGTAAGAGCAGTCTAAGTACCACCCTTTGGTGGACAGTGGTACTACAGGCAGGATACAAATATATACAAAGGTCCAACAAGGTACCTGCAGACAGGAGGTGCAGGATGCAGGTCGTGACAAAGAGCATCTTATAGGAAAGTGCTAGGTTTATCCCATGGAGATATAATTATTAACTCCTACATTCCTCCCGTTAATGGGGTCGCAACCATCGGCGGTGGAAAATGCTCATAAATCCAAATCTAGAAATTCATATGATAGGGCCTTTACCAATTAAAAGAAGAGAGTTGGAGAGCCAGATACCGCCTGGTTAACATTGTATTACCATATTTCATGTAATTTTTTTAAAGTAGCATTGCCCATAACCAACTTAGACTGAACCCCTAACAATATCTCAGCCAATTGTATCCAACAGCTCTTCCACTCTTGGCATGGGACATGCATCAAATTAAGAAACCTCTACAGTCAATGCAGAACCTTTCACTTCCATCTTTTTTTTTTTAAACTAAAAACATCAGGCTACACACTGACATCAAGATCTCTCAATTACCCTTAATATTAACATTTTCTCTATTGCTTTTTTTTTCTGCTAAACCTTTTTACACGGTATGCATGTTTAATTTGCATCCTTTGATCATGACCATTTGCCAAAATGGCACCGTTGTTACTCTTCTGGCAATGCAAAGTACGTGTGTGCATCTTTCTGCGGGCAATGTTTTTGTGCGCAAAGTTTCTGCTCACGTCAAAGGAAGGAAACTGCACTTTTAATATCAGAGCAAGAGCGATGTTTTCACGAGCCAAGCTTCCGTATGTCTGCTTATGGACGACGGTTTCTTGCATGTTAGAAAGAGGCAATCAGAACGCCCTTTAAAAGATGGTGGCAGGCCATCAATTAGTTGCCAGTTTATTGAGCTCTTTGACCTTAAACCAGAGTGCCTGACTCTTCTATTGCATTACTCATGTGTGATCTTGGCCTACGGTTAATTCCCTCCCAGCCCTAACATATATTCATATTCTTACTTACCTTGTGTTCTTCGAACCTTGGCTACTTTTCTATCTATTCCTCTGCCTAAGCCACAAATTATCTACATTGGAATCTTCCTGCACAGGTACTTTAATAACTTAATTTTAACTCAAGGAGGGGAAAATACTATTATATTATAGCAGGAAAAAATGGGCAAGCGTAAGGATCCGAACGACTTTCACAAGGGCCAAATTGTGATTGCTAGATGATTGGGTGAGAGCATCTCTAAAACGTCAGGTGTTCCCGATATGCAGTGGTTAGTACCTACCTCAAGTGGTCTAAAGAAAGTCAACTGGTGAACCGCCGTCAAGGTCACAGGTACCCAAGACTCGCTGATGCACGTGGGAAGTGAAGGCTGGCCTGTCTGGTCCAATACCGCAGAAGAGCTACTGTAGCACAAACTAATGAAAAGTTAATGCTGGCTATGATAAAAAGGTTATACAGAAAGAAAAGTTGTTCAATCAATTTATACAGGTTCACAACAGGTGCTTAAAAGGGTAGGGTTATCCAGATGATAGAAAGGTTTCAGAACACACAGTGCATCGCAACTTATGGGACTGCATAGTAACATACCTGTGAGACTGCCAATAGCGCCTATCATGGGCACGTGGGCACCAGAATTGGACCATTATATTTTACAGAGAAATAGTGTAATATTTTGGATAACAGAAATTCATAAACATTTATATGTCAGAATCCTGAGAATTTTAATGATATCCCAAATGCACAAAGTGGTTAATTTATATGTATTGATATTTATTTATTTTTGCTGTGTTGCTACTTTAATATTTAAAAGTTTGGCCATCCCCAGCGCTGTGTATTTTCTTTGCAGATGTTAGGATCCTGCATAGCAACAAACACCAGTACAGAGTAAGGGCTAGATTTACTCTAAATCCTGATTGGTAGCGATTTGAAACATCCCCACAAATTTCTGACAGTTTAGTGCTCCAAACTGTTGTATTACTATAGGGCGGTTTGAGGCTTGAATGTAATATAGCAGCTGATGTGGGCGGTTTCAAATCAACTAAACTTAGTCAAAAGAAAAGAAAAAAGACAGCTTTTTAAATACCGGCTTCTGATAGAGCTATCTTCAGAACATAATAGAAAGCACTGACTCATGAATTATTGTGGAAATCATTATTTAATGTTTATGGGGACAAAGTTAACTTATGGGGGCAACTTTCATTGTTAGTTTTATTAAGGAGGCAATATTATTGTATTATTATATTATGGGAACAATAGGAATATATAATTATATTAAAGGGAAATAAAATGTAATTTCTGATGGGGGCAATAATTATTTATGATGGAGACAGCACTTATTATTTCATGACAGAGGAACCACTTACATTTTACACATGTGGCACTTGTGATGCCATATTATAAGTGTTGCCCCATCAAAAATAATGATTCCACTTATTAGCAATTAATGTAATTATATATAAATTTTGCCCTCATAATATAAGAATACACTAAGATTGTAGCTTGTGAGCAAGGCCTTCTTACCTCTCTGTTTGTATTACCCAGTATTGTTTTATTACTGAGTTTGTTCCCAATTGTAAAGCGCTACGGAATCTGCTGGCGCTACATAAATGATTGTTGATGATGAGGTTGATGAATACTCCCTGAAGGAGGGATTGGGGATTAGATATCAAAAGAGAAGACATTTGACACAGAACACACATTCACAGCATTATCTAAATTACAATATAAATATATAATCATTTTTTCGAGATTAAAATAATGCATACTTAACAAGCCAAGTCAATTCCCAGTGTGCTAATATTATGTTCAAAAAGTTCCCCACTTCTTTTCCAAATACAATGACTTTTCTGAATTACAGATTTTGGTCATAGACCAAGAGCCAAAAAATATCTATAGGTTCTGCAAAGAGCCAACTTTACCTTTCATATGTGTGTGCATATACATATACTCGTATAAACATGCGCATACATACTGTACACACATACATTAGAAATATAATTTAAATGTCATAAACCTCCCCACTTGTCATCAGATCTACCCAAATTCTCCATACATGCCATCAGACCTCCCATATACTCCATACATGCCAATAACCTGCCCATACATGCCTAAAGACCTACACACATTCCATCATATCTCCCCAAATGCCATCACATCTCCTTACATGCCCACCAGCCTCTTCACATGCCATCAAATCTCACATGCCGCTTACTTGTCTGCACAGAGGAAGGAGGAAGAGCACAGTACACTCGCTCCTCCTCCTTCCCTGATTGGATGGTCTGTGACACTGTGACCTCTCTGCATTGTTCAGAGTTAGTACAAGACGCAGCTTCTCACAGTCAGTCTAGCAGCTGTATATTTTCCAATCTATCACTGTCGACGCCTGGACAGCTGTACTGCGTTGATGCTCCCGTCCAGGATCCACATTTCAAAACTCAAAGAGCCACATGTGGCTCTAGAGCCACAGGTTGGCCACCGCTGATGTAGGCGATGCTGCCTAAAAACCACAGTGTAAGTCAGACATAAATCCAAACTATTTAAATATGTGTTGGTAAAAGCATAAAATAACTTTAAAGTGAGTTGTATAATTTAGCTCAGGTTACACAGGTTTTGTAATTTAATTGGGAAATGTAGGAACAGATTATTATGACACTGTGAGCAGTTTGGTAGCAGAACACATAATAGTTTCAGCCAGTGCTTTTTTGTAAGAAAAAAGGTGCCGGAACTCACATCACGTAGTCACTCACTGTACACACACCCACACACGTCAGTTGTGTAACAAAACATAACGGTCGCCACCCGCAGTAAGCACTCAGCGCACGACCATTCCGGGAGAGTTGGCAAGTATGAGTAAGGTGACTGGTCCCGGAGTAAGGTGACTGGTCCCGGAGTAAGGGCCAGGTACTTTACTGTGCCTCGCTGGCACCCCTTGAGCCAATACTGTGGAAGTACCTTGTCCAGGCCCCCACGGGAGGGGGTCAGGGCAAGTGCCCCCCCTTAAACCAGCTATGACTGTACATGATGAGTGCAGAATACTAAGCCACTGGCTGTTAGACGGACATGTACTTTCCATTATTTATTTTTTATTTTTTAAACTATAAGAAAAGATGTCCATCATATGTTCTGTGCTAATCAGAACAAGTCTGTTTAAAGCAGAACCAGGAAGAATGAGCTACCTACTAGTGCACTCAATAACATCAATCGTAATGTGTATTTGTAAATGAGCTACAAATGTTAGCAGTAAATGCAGATTGACGTTAGGGCAAAGCTGCCCACGTCCAACATGGCTGCTCTGACTCCTTCCTTGAATATCCGTTTCCGTCTCTTCGCGTCGCTTGTTTCCTGACTTCTTCCACTCTTGCCGAGGCCGGGCCGGGACAGCAAGGTCCGCAGACATGGCGCTTTATAATTTCAAGAAGATTATGGTGGTGCCGTCCGCTAAGGTATGTTATGTGCCCGAGTCTGTGCAGCGATCACCTGCCGCTACCCTCCGAGAGGACCTGGGCCAGAAACACGTGTTTAAAGCGCCCGTATCAGAGACACGTGGGCAGCAGCCACTGGTGGCCCTCACCCACCAGCCGTGATTATGTGTGCCCTTATCATAGCCCCACTGTACATCTATAATCACCCAGCTGGAAGCTGTCACACGCGAGGAAGTTTATAGACTTTATACAACTGTAAATTACCCTCGAAAAGTTATTTTATAAAATTACAGTAGCTACTCAGTATGTACCATATTACTATATATAACATTGAATTGACAGCAGTTGCGTTCGTCAAGTATTGTGAGCTTTATTTTTTTTAGCTAAAACTGATTTGAGATCATTTGCTTTTGTAGCCGATGTGTAAATTCTGTTACTATGAAACCTTTTTAATGTTAATATTTAATGATTGATCCCAGTGTCTAATTCTCTGTTTCTAGGAATATCTTGCAATGTGTAAGTGTCAGTAGAGGATTAATTTGCTATGTGGTTATTGCCTAATAGGGCCAGTAGATCAATAATTCGTATCACTACTGATTAGTCCAAAGTGGCCCTTGTTGCTGTTTTCACTTCATTTTCTAAAGCGAATAATCCAGAGGCATTTTACATTGACGTAAGATAAGTGTTCGGAATGAGCATAGGAGTCCATGGTATATCTCTCTGTCATCTATTTTAAGGAGGCGTATAGGGTGCCAGTATACAGTTCTAAAATGTGGACCAGCATAGGGTAATGCCCTGTAATCGGAGTTAAATGTCTGTGGGTTTCTCTCCTTGTATAGGTCTTGCTTTGTTCATTTAATTACTTATTGACTTGCAGAATAGGAAAAAGGGACAATCCATTGACATTGGGGCAGAAAAGCCATAATGATAGCTGCAGTTTCCAGCAATGTTTATAAATAAAACTTGAGACTTTAATGCAAAATTGTATCCATTGAAAATAGAACTGTCTTCTAGATTGCTATATTTATTTTGTATAATATACATCATTTATAAATAAATACATCAGTAAGTCTGTGTTTGTGTAAATACATTTGGGCAAACACCTGAGGGATTGTCACTTTTCTGAATAAATTTCGCAATAAGATTTGTGCTATATCTATCTATCTGCACCCCTTATGCTACTACCAGTTTTGGTATTCTGGGTTTTTTTCCCCCCCTACATTCTTTAAAATATGAGATGCATAGAGGTCACACAAAAAAAAGTTGCAATGCATACTGTTTAGGAAAGTAGATAACCTACCAGTTTCAAATGAGGGGTCAAATTAGCTTTATAATCCAAACCTGTAATGCACTGTAGATTCTAGGAAGTGGAACAATAAAGAAAAATGTTCATATTTTTAATTTGCTAAATTAAAGTTAAAAAACAGTTGAGAGGGATTGTCGTACATTTCTGAACAGTTGCTGGTCTTACACAAGAACAATATCCCATTTGTATCCGTTAACTTAGTGTAAAAGGGTGCCAAAGCTACAAATGTGCACCTAGTACATACGTATTGTTTTTATTTTTTTGTTTGTTTGTTGTTGATCAGCAGACAAGAAATAAAAAGGGACTCCCTAGTTTTAAATCTTGTCATAGTTTGGTTTGGAACTTGTGGTGGTAGAGTGATGTAAGAGCTACCCACCCCATCTAATATTCTTCATTGCCTTCTGATCAAAAACGACCGGTCAACTATTAAACAGGGGCTCCCTTGTTTGAAGGAATAGTCTTTTTCCTTCCAAATGAGTGCACCCAATTTTTCTGAGTTGGGGAAATCGTGTTGGCTCGTTAAGGTACAAGCATGTGAAGCGCTACATGAAAACCCCCTGTGCATGATGGGCAATGATAAGTGGGATTATTCTCACTCAATGATGAGTGTGGTCGTGAGCTGCATGTAGAGACAGTGTTCCTCAGCAGTCAAAGGGTTAATGTCTGGTGGATAGATACTATTGTAAAAATGATATTGTAGAGTCTATTGATGCTAAAACCCTACATTGGCGCATGTACAACCACTGGTAAAACTGATTTACTTATTGCATCCTTGAAGTATGGCTGTGTGATAAGGATATAAAAAAGCCTGAACATGTCTTGGAAAGTTATTGCCATACAGTCTTTAAATGTGCAATTTTGTGTGAGGTTGATACTCACAGAATGATCATCAATTTTGCTGCAAATCTAAAGATCATTCATCATCATCATTTATTTATATAGCGCAGCGCTGTACCGAGAACTCGCTCACATCAATCCCTGCCCCATTGGCGCTTACAGTCTAAATTCCCTAACACAGACTAAGGTCAATTTGTTAGCAGCCAATTAACCTACCAGTATGTTTTTGGAGTGTGGGAGGAAACCGGAGCACCTGGAGGAAACCCACGCTAACACGGGGAGAACATACAAACTCCTCACAAATAAGGCCATGGTCGGAAATTAAACTCATGACCTCAGTGCTGTGAGGCAGAAGTGCTAACCACTTAGCCACCGTGATCTTGTTAACAGCCCGTGTGCATATTTGTGTCAGTGAAACAAACCAAAATGTTGCATGCACAGATGTGTGTCTCTTGTGGTGATTGAGTCTAGAAAATTCCTTCTCCATGCAAGAGCTATGGAGGAATGTAACGCTCTTTACATGTGTGAATAAGCTCTGACGCTGAATTAACACCTATTTGGATGTACACTGCTTAACTCTTGATATTTGTGTCTTGCAGGACTTTATAGACCTCACTTTGTCAAAGACCCAGAGAAAGACACCAACAGTCATTCACAAACATTACCAGATCAACAGGATTCGACATTTTTATATGAGGAAAGTCAAATTCACCCAGCAAAATTACCATGATCGACTTTCTCAGATTCTCACAGACTTTCCTAAATTGGATGTAAGTTAACACGTTTTTTTTTGACACTTTCTTTATTAAGGATCCAACTATTTTTTTTCTTGTAACATTGCACCTCCCTCCTACCAAGTGTAATAGTAGCGCCACTAAGTGACCTATGCCGTCATTTGGACATACTTACCATGGAGCATTTGACTGTAAACATGGAGTCCTGCGGTTGTCAGGTGGAAGCTGGTTTGATGTTTAAATGTTATTTTCAATTTAGAATATCTTTGCCTATTAAATATTGTATTTCTCAAATATGCACAGCAAAATTAGAACCTTTGATTCTTCACTATGTATTAATATCAAGACAATCTGTTCTTCTTTATAGGACGTACATCCTTTTTATGCAGATTTAATGAATGTCCTTTATGATAAGGACCATTACAAACTGGCGTTGGGACAAATAAACATCGCCAAGAACCTAATTGACAAGTGAGTCTTTTTGTATTTCGTTTTATTGTATATAAATGTTCCTCTTCCCACTCATCTGACCGGTGGTTGTGTTGTGTTCCAGTGTGGCCAAAGATTATGTGAGGCTAATGAAATATGGAGACTCCTTATACCGCTGTAAACAGTTAAAACGGGCGGCCCTGGGGCGCATGTGTACGATAATTAAGAGACAGAAGCAGAGCTTGGAATATCTGGAGCAAGGTATTACAGTATATTTTGTAAACTACTTACACACTTTGTGTATGTATGTCTATATTTATATTTTCACATTATGATTGCTAATTCTTACGCTAATGTCTGAATGTAAACCTCAGGTAATGGTTATTGATGATACAAACAGAAAGGAAGATACACTCATGAAGGATGCATTCAAGGGTTCAAAAATATATTAATACATATTGTCATCAGGAATCCTCTATTTATCTGTTGTTTCTCCAATCTCGCATTGGTTTGAACCATATATTATTTCTTATAACCCAATAGATGCCTATCATGTATTGGATTCCAATACATGATAGGCAGGTGGTTCAGTAAGTAAATGTTAGCACAGGCCAAACCAGAAGGAATGCTAGACTGGACATTACTATGTGATTACCCTGTTTGAGCAATGCAATATTAAAGTTCTCATTCAGTACAGTTGATGAAGTCAGATCTATATTTTAGGCTAGGCTTGATTCTTTTTTTTTTTTCCATAACATCTCTCAGCTAAAATATTTGTGTGTTTCAGAAGTAAGATCATCTAATTTGTTTTTTGTGAAGTGTTTTTCTCTATGAAGTCTAATATAAAATTAAATCCTATAGTTGTCCTACAGGGCACAAGAAGTTGGGGAGGGTGCAGGGGCTTGATTGGCTATCTGTGCGGGTACGATCAAAGTGCTGCCTTCCTCCCCAATTCACAAAGACATTTCTGTTCAAAGGAGGGTCAATGTGATAGAAAAAAATAAGCTGATCTATTAAGATTTGTAAATGTGTTTTTCTGTTCACAGTACGTCAACATTTGTCTCGTTTGCCAACTATTGACCCCAACACACGTACTCTGCTTCTCTGCGGCTACCCAAACGTTGGCAAATCCAGCTTTATAAATAAGGTTTGTTTAATTCTATTCAGGATTATTTAATGTAACTGCTAGTCTTGTGGGATATACTGTGCACTATAATACATCTGAAATATTGTGTAAATATTGCAAGATAAAATGTTATCTGTAGACACCAATGGAAGCACATTATTGTAAACATGATATGGAATTGCCTTACAAAATACCATTGGGCCTTTTGACCTCACTTTCCAGTAATGAATAGTTATATTCACAATATAGAACATGGAAAAAGGGGATATTAAAACTACCCCGACTTCCCCAGCCAGCAGGACATTTTTGCTAGTTTCAGATAATGCTGGATACACAGTATTAGAGGGTGTTTCCAGCCAACAATTATAGATAGGTAGGGTGCTTCATTGAGGAACAAAGATCTAATATAAGACTTGTACATTTTAAATGTTGGATGTATACAGTATGTTATGGCAGCTATCCTTTCTTCTCTTAATAAGCTTAAAAAAAAAGACACAGAACTTATTGTGGGTTGATGAGTAAATATTATCCTCTATGAATGTTTGACTGAATATTAGGACGGCTGGGAGTTGAATGTTGACATGTTTTTCAGGTGACCAGAGCGGATGTTGAGGTGCAGCCATACGCATTCACTACAAAATCATTATTTGTTGGTCACATGGATTACAAATACCTCCGCTGGCAGGTTGGTTTACTGGATCCTGAAAACTGGAACTAAGCATGAAACATTTGTTCCCTTAAAATCAACCCTTTCTCTTTCAAAATGTTTTTTAATTGACTCTACTTGTCTTTTACATGTTTTTATTAATTTGCTGGACTAGTGATATCTCCAGTCAAAAGTTTATTGTCTTACAAGCTCCTATTCCTATCAGTTGGTATGTTCTATTATTGCCATAACATTCTATGCATAGTGCTAGATTCTGTTAGCAGAGTAGAACTCTCATCTCGCTCCATTTCGATCTGTACTCAACGCTGCATCTAGGCTCATCTTCCTTTCTCTACGTTTTACTTCTGTTTTCCCTCTCTACCAGGCCCTCCACTGGTTCCCTTTCCCCTACAGAATCCTTTTCAAGCTCCTCACTCTGACTTACACGGCCCCCGCCAACTCCACTGCTCCCTACATCTCCAACCTCATCTCTATTCACACTGCATACCGCCCACTGCGATCGACCAATGATCGTCGCCTCTCTTCCCCTCTGATTACCTCTTCTCACGCACATATCCAAGACCTCTACTGTGCCGCCCCCATTCTTTGGAACAAGCTCCATCAGAACATCCCCTAATCTGTCCAGTTTCAAACGGACATAAAAAAACCCACCTTTTCTTAAAAGCCTTCCAGTCCCCTGCTTAACCACCCACCTGTCGGCTACCCCTCCTTCTCTTCCTTTCTCCCCCCCCCCCTTCTCGACTCTGTCTCCCTTTCATCCGTTTCTCCCTTGTCTCTGTCTACCGCTCCCTTTAGATTGTATGCTCCTTTTGATCAGGGCTTTCTCTCCTCCCGTTTTCCACCACTTTTAACTTTGCTCTCCAGCTACTCAGCCCACCACCTCTTGGACCTTCTGCCCTCCGACTCCTCTCGCTTCTCTGTTCCTCTCAGGGGCTCTTAATCTGTCAGCCGCGCCCACCCTTTTGGGCTCAGTTTACCAACTTGTACTGATTATCCCTCACCCTCACCCTTTCTCTCTAGCTGTGCTTTGAGCTCCCAGAGTTATAGTGCTTACTGTTAATTGCCCTATAAATAAAAATTAATAGAACTAAACCTATACATTAGTTTGGGCAGTGGAGAGTAAAATGTACCATCATTCCTTTACTTTAAATGTGAGAACAGCTCTGATTACTTAGTCAATCCTTCTGAAGTTGCATTTTGCATGCACCCATATTTCTTTTTAAAAAAATAATTGCCCTGTCAACAGAATACTCTTATTTTTTTTCTGCATTATTCCCTTACTTGTTTACATGCCTCTATTTGTCACGGTAGACTTACTACATGACCTTCAGCCTTCATGTAACATCTAGTTTTAGTGTCTCTTCACGCTATGATTGTTTTAGCATACGCAGTGACATATATATAGATATAGATATAGATATAGATATAGATATAGATATATAATATATGAGATAGAGATATATATGTCTCTATATTTATATTATAATTTCATGACCCTGATGAAGTTTGATAATATTACCCATCTATTTTGGGCTGTGATATAATGCAGTTAATATTAGATACTGATCTGGCACATTGCAGGTGGTGGACACTCCTGGTATTCTGGATCACCCCCTGGAGGAGAGGAACACCATTGAGATGCAGGCGATCACCGCCCTGGCTCACCTCCGCGCTGCTGTACTGTTTGTCATGGATATCTCCGAGCAGTGTGGACACACCTTAGAGCAGCAGCTAGAACTCTTCGACAACATCCGTCCTCTATTTGCCAATAAAGTGAGTCCACAGTGGTATCACACTCTGGAAAATAGCTGTACTGTGAGAGAGCGATAAATAAACTTTCTCTTTCTTCTTTTTTCAATCTAGCCTCTAATTATTGTTTTGAATAAGTGTGATGTGAAGAGGCTCTCTGAACTTACTGAGGAACAGCAGGTATGTTTGTTTGATTAGTAACCTTACCTGTAAACTGTTATACAATAGCAAGCCTGAAAAGGGATCATTGAATTTTTTGTTCGTGTTAGGTATTTAGACTTTTTTAACAAACCATAATCAAGCTAGGATCAGACGATTGTGGTAATTGACAAATCTTCTAGGTTCTAGGGTTTCAAATTTTATTGATTAATTTACAAGTAATATGCCCAGGACCATTCATCTAGAGAATGCGCACGTACAATTCTCACCTACTCCTTTATGAAGTACCTTCACACCTATGAAGTACTGTATTGACATTAAATGCATATGTCTACTATTGAGGCAGCAGTTGTGCTGGCTGAACCAATATTGGAAAGCAGCCAATCGGTTTGCTGTAAACCTTGAAATTACTTATTTGATGATGCACACAGTGGATGGAGCCATGTTGTGGGCTCAACCAATAATTCAGATATGTCCTAGAAATTAAATTACAACCAGTGGCCATCACTTTGTGACTCAGTGTTGTCATGTCTTCCTAGTGTATTTATAGCCTGTATTCCTACTAATAATGAATCTTATCATTGTTGACCACATCAAGCTCTCCCCACTCCCCCATGACTGTGACTTTGGTGTCTTCCTTAACATTACTTTCAGCTTTACTCCACACATTCAAGCCCTGTCCGTATCATGTTACCTCCACCTTCCAAACATTGCCAGAACATACCCCTTTCTCCCTTTGGATGTTACCAAGTCCTGTAGCTACTCTTTCATTATCTCCTGCCTGGACTTCCCCTCGCCCATCCCAAAATAATCTATTCTAAGTCCTGCAGCAAAACTGATCATCCTCTCTTGCATCTGCTGCAGCACTCTCTCTATCCCTACACTGAACCCCCCACCCCCCACATCCTCCAGAATAAAAATCAAACAAATAGCCCTCATATATCTCTGAACTTGTCACTAGATTCTCTTCCTCAACTCGTCCTTGTCTACCACCTCTCGCTTCTGCCACCAAGACTTCTCTTGTGCTGCTCACCACTTGTGGAAGTCACTATGGTACTACCAGCTTCCATCCCAATCTCCACTCGGAGTACTACTAGCTGCTCTTGCGCTCTCCATCTAGATTGGGAACCTAGCATATAGGGCTCTCTCTACCCTGTTTTAGTTCTGCACATTCTTCATGTACACATATGTACTTCCTTTTTTTTTTCTTTTAATTTTTATATATTATTTGTTATACCTACTGTCCAGAACTGCAGAGATTTGTGGATATTTCTACAGCCTTTGCTATGCGTTGGCAACGGTGCACTTGTAGTTTCTAAACAAAGCTGTTGTATTTATAAACTATTATGAATGAGATTTTGATCAATTTTAGTTAAGGTAAAATTAGGAGCCTTGGATTACTGTGCAGTGAATCATCGCTGCATATTGTAGCAGTATAGGGTAATCTGGTGTTTTCTTACAGAACATTTTCAAGGAATTGGAGAACGAAGGCCTGCCGATGATTGAAACCAGCACCCTCACAGATGAAGGAGTCATTCAAGTGAAAACTGAGGTCTGTATGTTGTAGACTCTTCCTCGTGTCCTATGACCTCCGTGTTTGTCGTGTAGTAAACGTGTTCCCTTGTCGGACACAGGCATGTGACAGACTTCTGGCCCATCGGGTGGAGACCAAGATGAAGGGGAACAAAGTGAACGATGTGCTGAACAGGCTGCACTTAGCTGTACCGAATAAAAGAGATGAGAAGGTGAGAGGAATTGTATTTACTTTTTATGTTGTTAGATCTTAGTGGTTTGTGTGATTTATTATTCATAAGCACAACACAAGTTCTGCTATGATGGAGCATTTTGTATGATACATTTTATATATTGCCTGAAAATGAAACCTTTTAAATCAATGCTTTTCAGTAAAGAGGAAAATGTTCGCATAACTCTCAATTGTCTAGTTATCATAAATTATCAAATTGTCCCATTTCCCCAATTAATATAGAACCGTTGTAGAACATTTAAAGTACACTTCGTACTTACAAACAGGGCAGGGTGCAAGCATTAGTGTATCACACAAAATGGCTGTCTCCACTGGGTGTGAGTGACAGACACACTTTATATAGATGTTTTTTTTAGTTTTAAGATACTGCTTTGTGAGTCCTCCACGTGGAAGTGTTTATATTCCTCTAAAACTTTAATCGGAATCTTGCGGAATCTTAATCTGACTCCAGTATCCGTCTGTTTTGTTCTAGGAGAGACCACCCTTCATTCCAGAAGGCGCGTTGGCAAGGAAAAAGCGTATGGATACTGATGCTCCCAAAAAGAGACTGGTTAGTTTTGTGTGTTTTAAACGTGTAAATGAAGGATATTCAAGCATAACAAGGATCTCACTTGTCTTCGCACCTTGCCTCTTAGGAGAAAGACATTGAAGAGGAGATGGGCGATGACTATATCCTGGATCTGCAGAGTAAGTATTGATGACATCATTTCATAGTTCCTAGGAAAAATACCTTTTTACTTATGATTTTTGACAAGTGAGATTGAAGGTGCATGTTATTTTATGTGTTAGAGGACCATTAAACATACACATTTCCTTATATAAAATAACTACTAATAACATTCATAAATATACAAGTAAAACTTCTTATAATTTGACAGATGTTGGTGTATTCTACATTGTTTTTAAATTTGCTGTGTAGCTTAAATCGCACAAGTCTTCTGTCATCAGACATTTCAAATAGGCTGAGGAGCCTAAAATACAATTTAGTTTAATTGTCCTTTAAAGTGGGATTGAAGATCAGTGTATGGTAACCATTCCAGAAATGCAGAAACCTTAAACACTTAAGGATATATTTACTAAACTGGGGTGTTTGAAAAAGTGGATATGTTGCCTATAGCAACCAATTGGATTCTAACTCATATATTTAGTACATTCTACAAAATGACAGCTAGAATCTGGTTGCTATAAGCAACATCTCCACTTTTTCAAACCCACAGTTTAGTAAATATATCCCTTTGACTGCAAAAGACCAGCATTATACAGTATTTGTGAAGAGCCAACAGTATGCAGACATTCAAATCTTAACAAGCGGTGAAGCCGGCTGCTATAGAAAAAATTTAAATAAAACAGACTTTAAAAACATTTAAAGGATGCAGTGTAACTGGCATACAGTCATGTGGGGGGTGTATTTGTATTAATAAATTGATGGCTGTGTGTCCGTTTTGTAAGAACTGCTAATTGATGGGTGTTAGTAAAATGTTGTCATAAATTACATTTGATTTTAATTCCTTTTTCTAGAATATTGGGATATAATGAATTCATCAGAGAAATATGACAAGATACCAGAAGTCTGGCAGGGCCATAATGTTGCTGATTACATAGATCCAGAAATAATGAAGGTAAGTCCAGCATCTGTCCTTGATGTACAGTATGTACACATTGTAAGGCTGCCCTTGAGTTTATACAACTGATAAATCGTTTAGGCTGGCACTGTCTTTTGTAGTTGATGTTCTAAAATAGGCTTAATGTGCACCTTTCACCTACATGCAGTAGAGCCAGCCATATTGTAGGTTAACTAATGTTCATGACAATGGAGCGTATCAATCAATTAGGAACGTGACATTGCTGAGTGTGTGACCTAGGAAACGTGACATCATTGAGGCACAAAAAGCCTGCTTGTACTTAGTGAATTGAAAATATGTATTTGAATATTGTATCGACACATACAATGGCTGCGTCCATGGTATAATTCACCAAATGCCCACATGATGGTTTCTAGTGGATTGACTGGCTGCATTGTCATGAATATTTCTATAGCTGCCTGCACTGCGTGTAGGTGGCAATTGCACTTAAAGTTTAACTTGTTAGGTGTATTTGTGACTAGTATCGGAGTACTTTTCTGTTGTTCTTCATCTCCTGCACATCCAAGTGGACTGGGATGGATTAACCTATGGCCAATCAGTTAATTCCATTGATCTCAGCAGCACATAGTATTTAAGTAGATACGCAGAACTGTGACTGAGTTGAGAAAAAGAGTGAATGTGACAGGGAAAGTGATATAATGTGAGGGAGGAGAAGGAAGGCAAGCAGGAAGCCACAGGTTTAGAGTTAGTAGGATTTGTTATACGAACAGCTCAGACTAGTCATGTTACGGTCACATACCTCCCATATGTGGATACATACAACTTGTTTGTTTAATAGACACTTTCATTCTATCATACGTAGTGCACAGGTTATAATATCTCCTTTCCAACATTCATTTTACCTTATGTTAGAAACTGGAAGAGCTGGAGAAAGAGGAGGAGCTGAAGGAAGCAGCTGGGGAATACGACAGTGATAACGAAAGTGAGGATGAGGAGATGATGGAAATTCGAGAGCTCGCTCAGCAGATTCGTGAGAAGAAAAAACTAAAGATTCTCCAGTCAAAGGAAAAAGATGTTCACAAACCCCGACTCCCTAGGACGGCTAAAAAGGTACGTGTTAGGATCAGCTGTGCATACGGGAGACCTATATATCTGCATATATTCTAACTCCGCTTTGTTTATTGCTTTTTTTGTAACACCACATATTTTATCGCTGTCTATCCTACCCACGGCTCCTCCCACTTAATAATACATTTTGTTGCGTTTGGGAGTTTGAGCTGAAGCAGCAATAATGCCTTCCATGAGGGAACTCCAATGCATATTATTTATAAAGCTTCAAATGTTTTCTCCAGCATTTTACACGTGTGGTGATTACAATTAGTGAAGGGTTGAAATTGGTTGGAGGGAAAAATGTGCATCTGTCTGCATATAAGTAATACTCTTACCCATAGGAAGATATTAGGGTTACTGATAGAGGACGTGTATAATGAGAAGAACGCAGGACCCAGGACGGAGTCTTGTGCCACCAAGAAGCAAAGCTCAGTTTGGGAGGATGCTCTGCCCAACTTTAGTCACTGACTACAAATAGACAGTGAAAATGCTCAGGTCTATATCACAGATGCCTGCTGAGCGGAGGGTTGTAATGTAAGGCAGAGTCAAAGGTATGAAAACCAGCAAGAATAGTAAGTAGCAGAAGGAAGAGGCCGGTAACTGTGGGATTTAGAGCTGATGCCATCACATGTGCTGTTTCTTGGGACTTCAGAAGGCAGAAGAGAATTGGAGGAAATAAAGTCTATACCAAATGTGCAAGGAAATTGGAGGCCAGTGAGAAAATAGATACTTTGTGGTAGACAGAAGATTTTAAAGAGAAAGGAAAGCCATTATTTGTCATTATTATAAATGAAAGAGAGGAGTGTTTATGCTTCACTAAGTATGTATTTCATGTTCTCTTGCTCCACTTCTGCTGTAAGCTTCCATGCTAGGAGATACATCCTTCTCTAACTAAACAGACAGGCGGTGACTGGCGTCTTTACAGAAACGCAGTGTGGATTAGTTGATTCATAGGGAGAGGCGGGGCCAGTGACGACATAGCAGCTCATTTACATCATTCTGATCCACATGAAATCCCAGCAGGACATTGCTCTAAAGATGTGGGAGGAGTTAGTTAGGTGTGGGAGGAGTCACCCATAACTGAGCAGGGAGGTTATACTTGGTTATACTTTTATAAGAGCTGCAGTGGAGTGTCAGGTTACATCTGAAAACGTATATTCAGTTCATACCTGACAATTTCCGTGTTTGGGGTTTACTGCTCCTTTAAATAATAATCCTTATTGCATGGATTAAATAGATGTAACTGGAGAGAGATATTGAACATTTATGTGTAATGCTGTGATTAGTGTGGGCGTGTCAAGGGGTTTCGAGTAAAAGGTCTCAAGTAGACAGTTGGCGGTGAAGTGAGCAAGGACGGAGAGAACCTCCAACATCCTTATATACAAGAGTTAAGGACAGGTTGTGAAGGGGGCATGGGCAGGACTGCGAAGGGTGACTGGTTCAGGGAGAAAGTTTGTTTGTACAGTAATTTTGAACCTGGGCATTGAGGGGGATGAGCAAAATAGACAATGAATGTTAGGTTATGATATGTGAGAAATATTGTGCCAGGTAAAGGTAGAGTTTAAGGCGCTGAGTCTTTATCTATAAAATCTGAGTAGGACATTCAGCCATGCAGGACATTCTCGTATGATGTAACCGTGGCCTTCATCAATTCTCATGTTATGAACGTGCATTGTGGTATTCGTAAATAAACTTTTGCAAACGTAAGTATTTAAAACATCTAAATTTTACTATTATTTTATTTATAGGTCCAGCGCAAGACCTTAGAGAAAGAGATGAGTTCACTTGGGCTTGATATGACTGAGAAGGATGAGGTAAAGCCGACAACATGAGTTTATTGGTTATTTTATAGAAATCTTTGTATGACTAACGTTAGAGGATCTGTGGTATGTTGGTAAAGTGTAGCTGTCGCAGTACAACCAACGTTCCCTCTAAGGTACCATTTTTCAGGCCACCACACATGGATCTAAAGGATCCACCGCACTTGCCATCACTCTTACTATCACTGCATATAGTCATAGGTCTGTATGACCACAACAGCAGCACGCCCTCACTTCACTTTTGAGATTTTTCAGGACTAATGAGCACTCGCTCATAGCCCTCAATAACTCAGGTAAAACTAGAGAGCAGTGGAGGCATTGGGAGAACCAGATCAGGGGCCTGATTCATTAATGATCTTAACTTGAGAAACTTCTTATTTCAGTCTCCTGGACAAAACCATGTTACAATGCAAGGGGTGCAAATTAGTATTTTGTTTTGCACATAAGTTAAATACAGACTCTTTTTTTCATGTAGAACACAAATATCAACTTTAAATTTCAGTGTACAAATAAGCTATCAAGTATTTGTGTGCTACATGAAAAAACAGGCAGTATTTAACTTATGTGCAAAACAGAATACTAATTTGCTCCCCTAGCACTGTAACATGGTTTTGTCCAGGAGACTGAAATAAGAAGTTTCTCAAGTGAAGATCCTTAAGGAATCAGGCACCAGGACCTATTAACTAGTGAGTTGCTGGAAGCAGGAGGATAGCTGTACAAGAGATGAGTCACAGTTGGGGGAGGGGAGGTTGGATCATCTGTGCCTTGACAATTTAGGGGGGTGTCTGTGCAACAGGTAACTGGCAGCTGTGGAGAGGTGTCTGTGCAACAGGTAATTGGCAGCTGGGAGTATCTTTCTGCAGTATATGACTGGCACATCTGCTACGTGGATGGGCCTGTATGGCAGTGGCACTCCCTCTTGGTGCACCCTATCATGTTATTTGCACTTCCTCTTGTATCTACAATGTAAAGCTGCTAATTGGCTGTCCAGGAAAATTGTAGTTGGCAGTGGGGGTATTTCCCTGTAATCACTGTACAGTTTTGTCCCATGCATGTATGTGTCCTTTCAAAACAAAAACACTAACACATGCAAATAAAGCCGCACCAACTATTTTGCATGACAATGCCCACTTTCATATTTTACACCGCATGGCCTGTACTTCACTCATTAAAAACCACTGCTGAAATGTGTTTGCTCATTTGCTATTCACAAATAAGCACTTTTTCATTTGGATTTGAATTCATGTCTCTACAATTGTATAGTAAAAGAATTACATGCAAAATTGTGAATGTGTCATGTCTTTTAAACAACTATTTGTTACCAAGAGAACCCAATTTTCTTAGTAATTTGAGTTTAACCATAAAAGGACCAAATACCATTGTCGATGTATTTTAATAATAATCTTTACTTGTAACTGCCAGACCCACTATGCAGAACAAGCGAGGTCCAGGAGCGTACAGAGGAAGCGTAAACGCGAGGAGTCTGAACCACCAACATCTGTCACTCGCAGCCGAAGCAACTCTAAACCTCCACGTGACCAGTCTGGAGTTCGTGATGCAAAGGTTTGTGCTCTCTATTTATTATTGTTCCCCCTAATTGGAAAATACACAGATTATAAAGTCAGTTGATAATCTCCTTTCCCTCCAGTCTCTTTATGTAATGTATCAAATTCATTTTCTAACCCGTTGAAGACTTAGATTTTGATGAGTATTCTGCATGGAATCTTATGATGTGTAAAGGTGTCTGCTGACAGGACTCTGGCCAGATATGCCAAGTATGTAGCACCAGTATCTGAGCCAAAGACCAGATGAGCGCAAAAAACTGCCCACTTCTAGCATTTAGATAACCCTCCACTGTACCCGTCTAGCACTCGCTGCCTGAAGTTACCTGACAAATGGTGAGGCGCTCTTGCCTGTGGAGTAGCTGGGAATTTGGAAATGTCCCAACGAGCAGAAAAGAACCCACTATATAGTTACAGTAATTGTCACTTCCTTTAGTTACTCTGCCAACAGCGTTGAGGGCTAGCGATCCTGTGTTGGCATGTGGCAGTGTGTTAGGTTACATTCTGGCCAGAGCTGCATTGCATGTTTATAACATTACCTCTTCCCTTGTCTAGATGGCAAAGAAAGCCAAGACGATCATGAAGAAGTCCCAGAGGAACATGAATAGAATGGGCAAGAAAGGAGAGGCCGACAGACACGTGTTCGATCTGAAGCCCAAACATTTATTGGCTGGCAAACGAAAATCTGGCAAAACGGACCGGAGATAAAGGTCTTGACTGGCTGGAGTGTGTCCTACATTCTTTTTTTCTGAAAGGACTTTTGAATACCGGTGCAGAGGGTGCTGAGCTTAGACCTCATACAACTGTCTTTCATCATGCACTTGCTGAACAGAACGATCTTTGTGCCCTATAATATGCATTGCATTTCTCATTGAATTACATAACAGAATGAGAGTAAACTGGAGCTTGGCACAATGAATTTTATATTGTACAGGGCCTTGCAGCATTGCAGGGATTGTAACTTTTGAAGCCATCTTGCAATGTCTCAAATAAATATACAACAACTGATCATATTTATTCATTATAAGTAGACTGCAAAACTTTATATTTGTTTTATTCTACTGATACTAAGACATGATTTTTCATAGTTAAATTACATCTGAGAAGCATAAATTTAAGTTCTTTTGTTATAAATTATGCTATGTGTGTGTTATATAGATCTACACACAGACATACTGTTTAATCTCAAAATTAGAAGCATTTTACCCAAAAAATATATTTTAATATATTTAGCAGTTGAGTAATTGGATTATCTCTTGGGGGGCAAACATTTCAAAATAACAGTATTTTGCATTTGCAACTGTCCTATTCCAAACTATCGTAGCCTTGCAATATTAAAAAGAAAATTAGACCGGCTTGGCCAAGTACTGCAATAAAGTAAATTTAGATAAGACAACGTGTAGCACTGATTGGCTACATGTCAGTTTCATTTTAGAAGTTAACCTTATGTAAAGACTTGCCTTATATTTCCTCCTCACTGTATAATCCCTCCCTAGGACCTTTTTTGTTTTATTGGAGGAGGAGGGGGTTCAAATAAAGAAGAAAAAAAAAAAACTGGGCTACTCCTGCCAAACTAGAGTGTAGCAGTGTAGTCTTTATCTCATGATATCACTCAAGTCCTCCACTGTGACTCTGGAATCATTATTTATAAGCCACCACCAATTCTGTGATACAGAAGCCCCTAACAAATAGATGAGTGAATACACAAAAGTAGCACGGATGAGTGTGAGTAATGCTATAGGGACTCTCGCAGAGCTGCAAAATATATGACTGTGTCCATGGGAGTCATACCTGAGACAATAGGTAGAGGACCCTGCCCATGACTGCTTACATTCTAGAGGGAGGGGGTGGTAAGAGATAGTAGGAGGAACTGGGAGAAAATGGAGATGGCAGGCAAGAAAGAGGAAGTGATAAGAGGATCAGGATTTATAGAAGGGGATGAGGGAAGAGTGAGGATTTCAGCTACAGGAGGGTAGGAGCCAAGACTCAATTTTGGCTTTGCAGTAGCTGGCAAAGTTGAGAGCGGTGGGGAAGGCAGTTTAGAATTAATGGTAGCAAAGAGGGTCTGGGTTTATTGAACAGGGAGATGAGGGATGTGAAATAGGTATGTGTTTGGCAAGAGAAAGGGCAGAATAGGAGGAAAAGATGAATTTAAAGTAGGTGAAGTTAGCTATGGAGTGGGATTTCCTCCATTGGAGGAGATGAGTAAGAGGGGGAGTGCTAGGGTTGAGATTGGCAGAGAAAGTGGGGTGGCTGGGGGTGCAGTATCAAGGGCAATAGTGTTGTGTTGCAAAAAGACGGCGTTAGGGAAGAAACGGGAGAGAGGATGAGATCAAGGGAGGACGCAAAGATAATACTTAGTCCTGCACATCACCTCCTCATTGCTTCCTTTTTCAGAGCTATCCTACAACACAGTAAGAGATGTCCATTGTGGAGGTACAGCAGGGGTGGGCAAACCAGTCCTCAAGGGCCATAAACAGTTCATGTTTTTTGGATTTCTTTAATCATACATAGCTGAGTTAATCTATTTGGCTGGGTCAGTAATTATCCCAGCTGTTTCTACAGACAGAAATCCAAAAAACATGAACTGTTTATGGCCCTTGAGGACTGGTTTGCCCACCCCTGAGGTACAGGGTGACCTCTTTATATGGACTGAGAAACAGGTTTATTTTTCTGTCCAGTGCTAGAGAAAATGGCAGTTTATTTAACAAACTAGGCAGGGGAGTAAAGTTTGGTGCTTTGGTTTTTGTACTTTCATAGTAAAGCTTAGCTTTTTTACCACATGAGCATAAATACACCTATCTACTTCCTACACTACTAAGTATTTTATTAATGCACCCCCCCCCCCATGACTTTGGTTATTACCATTTATTTATATAGCGCCACTAATTCCCCAGCACTGTACAGAGAACTCGCTCACATCAGTCCCTGCCCCATTGGGGCTTACAGTCTAAATTCCCTAACATAGACACACACAGATTAGGGTCAATTTGTTAGCAGCCAATTAACCTACCAGTATGTTTTTGTTTGTAATATAGAAACAGCAAATCAATAAAGCTCAACAGCTTTAAATTACAGTTGAGGGGTTGCAATGTGTTTGAGGACCAATCACAATACTCTGATTGCAGCTTATGATTGGTCTTCCCATTTCAGCCCAGGTGAGAAAAACAGGAGTATGTGGTTCCAGCTAGAGGCCTGGGATGAAAGTACAGCTTTAACATTCAAAATTGGCTAGCAAAGCTTCACCAGTATAACTCCTGCAATCTTCAATACAGCTGGTATGGGAGCTGAACATTCTTTATTGGCTACAACTTCTTGTTGCTGCTGTGAATTCAGGGCCATTTTTCTCACTCTCCCACTTGAGAATGTTTTACAGGTACACTGCAAGCATCTACAACCCATTGTTAATTATTTATTTTTATCTTTGGCTAAGTTCACTTTTAGCTTGTACTGTGAACAAATCTTTCTAAGCAGCCTATCCCCTCCTGATGACTAAAGCGAAATTTCACAACATCTTCAAACCCACAATCATCAATAAAGACTAGTTTAGAGAAAATATCCCAATCCCATTTTTTTCGATTGTCATTCAAACTTCTAGAGGAGGGGAAGGGGGAAGGCACTGTCTCATCCACTCTTTAAACCAATTGCCACTTAAAAGCAGGGGCTTAATTTTAAATAAATATAATGTTAAGTCATTATGAAAAAGTTTTATTACAGACAAATATGGTAAAATTTTGTTTTCTAAAACATTCATTTTTAGAAAATACTGCTTAATTTGTGTTATTTTTACCATATAACCTACTGTTTGTCTTTTGGCTACAAGGAAAGTCACAAAGAGGGTTAATTAGTTCTCACATCTTGTTCCACTGTTTTAAACACTGAATGTCCATGGTCCTGTAGTAATTATTGTAAATCTATTTGCACAAGTACTTCTGGCAGCCTTAATACAGGATCAGTAACAGTTTAGATCACTGCATGCACTATAGAGCTGTCCCGTCTCCGCAGAGTGCTGCTCACATACGATGGATTTTATTATGGTCCTCAAAAGATTTCAGGTTCTCCAGGTTATCCCACCATTTGAAAAGAAAAGTGTTCGCAATGAGCTGGAACCACGGGGTAATCTTTGCCTCTCCCCGTTTAGCGCTGTCCAGTAACGCTGTTAGCTCCTCTTGTGACACGTAGCAGTGGCTTTTGATCTCATTAGGATCTGGATCAAGTGCAACATCCTTTTGTATGAACAGAATGTAATCTATTTCATGCTCTCCCCAGATGCCATCGGATTGGGCTTTGTAATGAATCCTCGTTAGATAGTGAAGTTCATCAGGCATTACCTGCAGGTTGAAATAATATTTAACAGTTATTTGAGTTGAGTTGAACTCTATGGTTAAAAACAAAAAAAAAAACCAAACCAGATCTGAGTACTACCCAAGCCACAAGTGTTCGCAGTGATATCAGCACCCCAGGGCAACGCTCTGGGAAGTAATGCCTTAGAGTAACTTAAGGCCTTATTCTGCAGTTCATGTGAACACATTTATAAGTAACATTGAATACTGAACCTTAATATTAAGCAGGAGGGGCAAATACATCACATCTGCAACATTAACTTGTTAAAGCAATAACTGCAGTCGGAACACTATGGGGCATATTCAATTAGCTTTTGGATTCGTGGTAACGCGCGTTGCCGCGAAAAGTGCGCGTTCTTGCGGGTATTACGGTACCGCATTAACGCGGATTTTCGTTCACAACCCTATGGGCTGCGAACGAAAATCCACGTTATTGCGGTACCGTGTATTACGTTTCGCGGCTGTTCCGGCGCGTTACTGCGAATCCAAAAGCTAATTGAATATGCCCCTATTTGTGCAAAGAGACAAATTCTTGTTTTAAATTAAGTCATTATGTTCAGCCCTAAAATAGGGTATTCTAACAGCCCCTGAAGTACCCAAGAATGAGACTATTCATTACAATAGTGTTTAAATTGTCTAACAAAACCATTTTTTATTTATTTTATTAAAAATTAATTGCTGCAAGGTTGAGTTCAATTAAAGTGATGTCCTGAGCATTGCTGCATAACCGAGAGCCCCACTTGTTCCACTAATCGACAAGGTACTAGTTTAAAAGCCCTCTCCAGCTATTCCACCTTATAATAGCTGGAAAGGGAAGAGTATCAGGTAAAGTATTTAAATTGCCCGGAGTTCTTTCAAGCTCCATGATAGAGAATGAAATGTTTACCTATAATAAAAGATAAGAGTTTTACCTGATCCATTGGAATGCCTAGCTCGGCTTTCATACGTCTCTGTGCTGCTCGCCGCACCCCAATGGAACCTTCCTCTGTTTCCGAGGGGGTATTGAGTGGGTGACTGCAGCAAGTGTTTGTGTAACAACCTAGGAATAAATATAAAAACCAGTGAGCTTCAAAGTGCACACTAGAGTAAAACAATAGATGTTTATATAATATACACATTAAAAAATAAATAAAAATATATATATATATCAAATAACATAATGCTAAAATTTCTGAAGACATGATTAAGCCGCAGTTCCACAGTTGTTACAAGTTAGCTTGTGGTGATCTCTGCACTAAATGGTGTGTTCCTCTTCTCATCATTCATAATGTTGTATCTTTGCCATTCTCCCCCTGAATAAACACCCATTTATTTATATAGTGCCAACATATTCTGTAGCACTTTACAATTGGGAACAAAAACAGTAATAAACAGACTAAGAGGCGAGAGGGCCCTGCTCACAAGCTTACAATCTATGGGACCTATCTCCTTTAAACAGCACATATGATGCTGGCAATGAATCAGCAGAGGTATATAGGAAAGGCAGGTAGGTGTATATGACTAACATCCCACTCACCATCTATCTATAAGATATGTATATACCGCTTCTTCCCTCTTATGGGACTCACACAGAAATAAACTTGCAGGCATTCGCTTAAGTGACCCTCAATTGTATTCTAACATTTCCCTGTATGTATAGTGGTATTACAATTTTAAATATATGCTGTTTATATATTTTCTGAATGCTGGATTAATGCATATGTAAATTGTAAGGTAATATAAGTAAAAGAGACATTTATATAGTAATGAGAAATGTATAGAGCAGAGATTCTCAACACTTCTAACATGCCATGTTACATGCGTCCCTCCCAGCAGTGCTGTAGTAATGGTACATGTTCAACCTATAGACTAGAGCACCTCCCTGAAAAAAATATTTGGGGCTGGTTAACACTTTTAATAAGCCAAATAGTAGAATGTGACCTGTTTCTCAGAATCAGAAGGCCATGGACAAATACTTCAGCCCACACTCCAAAAACATACTGGTAGGTTAATTGGTTGCTAACAAAATTGACGTGTGTGTGTGTTAGGGAATTTAGACTGTAAGCCCCAATGGTGCAGGGACTGATGTGAGTGAGCTCTCTGTAGCTGCGGAATTAGTGGCGCTATATAAATGGTAATAATAGATCACAGGGCTTCACTAAGGGGAAGGAGCTACTTGTCAAACGTTAGGTTTAACAGTGATAGGACCTTTAATACAATTGCCTGGGCCTGTAACCTGTGTTAAGGAGAGTTGAGAGACCCTGGATTGGAGGCAGAACACCATATAAAATAATCTTGCATTACTTTTTTTTTAATTTAATTTCTCCAGTAATACAAACCTGGAAATGTGATTTTAGCATCTGATCTTTGCTGTAACAGCAGTTTATTTTCCGTATTAAATAAGAAAACACTGAAGGCTCTATGCAGCATACCTGTAATAAAAAAAAAAATGACCGTTCAAAAAGGTTAAATCGACTTTATAAGAGCAAAACAGTAAAGAATGTAAAAGTCAAATGGTTGTGCAGGTATTGAGGAGTGTGGTCCCTGGGATGTTACTGCATACACACCAATGCAAACGGGTAACTTGATAAATACAAAGTTACAGCACAGGGTACAAGACCACAATTTGTCAAATTAAATAATAAAAGCTGAAAACAGAGGGACCTCTCCAGTGATACCTTGGTAAAAATAAGATTATTGCTGTATTTATTTTGCTTATTTTTTTTCTTCAAATCCAATATGCTACCACATTAAACCTATATTTTTAATTTAACTGAGGTTGTGTTTAGTTTTGAGTAGGAGGACCAATCACAAGCCACAATCAAGAAAACCGTAATTAAGAATCAAACTGAATTGGAGGTACCATGGAGGCATGGTGCAACCCCTGGGGCTAGAGCTTGGTGAAGAAGGCTAGTAATATTCATCTAGTAGGTGGTAGTGCAGCGTTAAACACAAAGCTCACGAAAACTATTCCAACCATTGGGTGCAAACGACCTCTCGTTTTATAGGGGTCAAAATTAATGTTCTTACCTTTGTCAATGTTTACATTGAGATGGCAGTTTTTCTTGGTATCTGCTCCAATCTTTTTATCATCCTCATCAATAAGAATACACATCTCTGACAGCAGCTGAACCTGCTTCTCGTCCAGGGAGTCCGTGTCTACCTCAGGCATAGCTGCTAGATTCCTCTTGCTACTGAAAAGAAAGAACAACCAGCTTTACTTACAGACAAACTACAGCACTAACAAGACAATGTGATTGGGAGTTGCCCAACACAACCGAGCAAAACATTTGGGGACAATACAGTTGTCAATTGGCAGTAAATGCAATTACAGCAACTGTTTAAGAACAGCCTTCCCATCATTAAATTCAGCTCCAGCAACAGTGAGGAGCAGGGAAGTTAGTAAATGGTGAATGGATAATGTTGTGGGGTCAGCACAATCATGAAGACTAGGGACCTGATTCATTAAGGATCTTAACTTGAGAAACTTCTTATTTCAGTCTCCTGGACAAAACCATGTTACAATGCAAGGGGTGCAAATTAGTTTTATATTTTGCCCATAAGTTAAATACTGTCTGTTTTTTTCATGTAGCACACAAATACTTGATAGCTTATTTTTACACTGAAATTTAAAGTTGATATTTGTGTGCTACATGAAAAACAGTCAGTATTTATCTTATGTGCAAAACAGAATGCTAATTTGCACCCCTTGCATTGTAACATGGTTTTGTCCAGGAGACTGAAATAAGAAGTTTCTCAAGTTAAGATCCTTAATGAATCAGGCCTTAGAATCTCACATTAGATCATCACAGACAGCATGGAATCTATTCATGATGATAACATAATGTGTGAAGAGTACAATTCACAATTACCAGCCCATTGCACTGCAGTCACCCTACCCGAGATTAAATGGCTGACAATAGCTTGCTTCACTTCCTTGTCGGCCAGATCTCACACACCCACGGGCTCTCCAGCTGATGCCAAGCATGGTATAATCATGGTTACATCATATAATGTACAGGCTCCAGCATGCACTGCCAGACCTGCAGCCACAAGCTGCTTCGCTCTCCCCGGGGGCCACGCCGGGTCTCACCTGCTGTACTGTGCGCTCCACACTCTCTGCCGCCAGACAGCGGTCAAACCAGGGTCCCTGCCAGCTCTAACCTGTAAGAACCGAGCTCCGCCCACTACCACCGCCCCTAGCGCACGGCGCAACATCTCCCAACCAATCAGACGTCAGCACCACCGCGTCCCACCATCTGCTGATCACCGGCACACACGACGACACCGCCCGTCTGCACCACTCTGCCCGGTGATCAGGTCTCCGGTGACTAAGACGCCAAAAGCAGATGTCACTTGGGTGGCAAACAACAGCCTTCGGCCTTTGTTGCCTGGATCACCGCGATCAGAATAACCTCTACACTAGTTGGGGGACCTGGTGATAAATCCCACCCTCCCGTCTCTGCGTCACACGCGTGTTCCACAATACGCCCTCATGTGTGACATGAGACATACATCGCCCCGCCCCCGATGCGGCTGTCAGTCAGGAGGGCGCATGCGCAAACGACTCAAGGCGAAGTTTGTCTCGGAATTAAAAGGGAAATAATTATTTTAGAAAATACTAATCTTCGTAAAAGCTTAACTCTACTGAGTACGCGTGTGCTATTTAGATACAACAATAACAGCTGGAAATGTTCTTCATATTCACAGTAACTGATACCTGTTCAGCCATCCGAACTTAAGAAGATGAGTCAGCAGGTTAAGATTATTATTTATGCTTAGGTATAGGCTAATAGGGTGTACCTTACCCAAATAAAGTAGTTAAGCACAAAGTAGTAATAGCATAAATGAGGGGATTGGTGCTTGAGTGACCAAATTTTACTCAACATGATTAGTTAACGTGCTTCCCCTTAAGAGAGTACAAAAATAATTTTGTGTTTCTATAAATATATACAGTAATATATAGGGTAATTAAACAGTAATAAAGGATATGATGACCAAGAGGGAACGCGGTAGGTAAAGATGAGGTTGGAGATGTAGGAAAGGAGAGATTGAGAACTTTGCAGGTGAGGGTGAGGGGTTTAAATTTAATTTTGTAGGCCATGGGGAGTCAATGTAGGGACTGGTGGAGGGGACAGCAGGGATAGAGTGGCGGGAGAGAAAAATGAGGAGGATAGAAGCATAAAGGATAGCCCTAAGAATGGCAAGCTGAGAGTCAGGTAGCCCAGAAAGAAGGAGTTTACAGTAGTCAAGGCGCAAGATTACAAGAGAGTGAATAATAGTTCTGGTGGCTTCCGTGGTCGAAAGGGTCGTTTCTTGGATATATTCTGGAGGTGGAAGTAGCAGGATTTTTAATAGGGACAGAATGTGAGGTTTGAAGGAGAGGGAGAAGTCGAGGAGGACCCCAAGACATCAAACTTGAGGGACAGAAAGGACAGTAGTATTATTAACAGAAATAGAGAGGGGGGTTTGAGAGCCCTGGATAAGGGGAAGATGATTAGTTCAGTCTTGGAAATAATACGTTTAAGAAAGCGCTGGGACATCCAAGTTGAGATAGCCGAGCGACAGCAGGAGACACAAGACATAAGCAAAGGGGAGAGGTCAGATGATGAAAGATAAACTTGGGTATCCTCAGCATAGAGGTGGTACTGGAGGCCCAGGGAGCTGATGAGGACACCAAGGGAGGAGGTGTAAAGGGAGAAGAGCAGGGGACCAAGTATGGAACCTTGGGGAATGCCGACAGGTATGGGGGGAATTTGGAGTCATGTGTAGAGACTGAAAAGGAGCAATTGGTGAGGTAAGAGGAAAACCAGGAGAGGACAGTGTTACAGAGGCCTATAGATTTTTGAGAGTTTGCAAAAGGAGGGAGTGGTCAACAGTATCAAAGGCAGCAGAGAGGCCGAGAAGGATAAGAAGGGGGGGGGGGGGGGGTAGGGGCATTGCTTGTTGCGCACAATCGATTCCAGTTTGCAAAAACAATTGAAAGTTGCATCAGCTCCGAGTTTGCACAGATTATGAATTGTCCTATAGTTTGATTGGGAGCCATTTTGTTTTTTCCAGTTACTCTTTTTCGGAGAAGAACATTTTTGGGTGCACTTTAAAGAACGTAAAATATGAATAATAATAATTGAATTCATATTTTATACAAGTTAACCCGTGCATGATAGTCATGCATTCTAGTCAAATCAAGCTACTTAAGGTGTTAAAAAGGTTCTTGTCATGCATTTGGGCCTAGCCCAGGCCTCCTCAGGGGAAGAGCGTTACTTCCCAACACAAGCGCCCTTTTTTAACGTGGTTTTGTCCACATGTCACCACCTCATCATTTTTCTCCATCACCTCATCCTTCATCAAGCTACTTAAGGTGTTAAAAACTCCCCACTGTCACCCCCGGCAACCACTAACCTCTCCCAACTCTCCTTCAAGAAATATATAGGTCAGTGTATAACTCTGCCCAGCAGGTGGCGCTGCAGCTTGTTTTTTTTCCCACACACGCCACTAGGCATTTATATAGTAGATATATATATGTATATATATATATATATATATATATATATATTTTTACATACACACACACACACACACACACACTGTTCAAATAGTAACATTAGCCTAGATAGATATAAAACAATACAAAAAAGAGGGCTAAGCATTTGTTTTTTTTGTTATGTTAAAATAAAAGGACATTAATGAAATGCTTGAGAAAACGGATGTCTTTAGTCTACTTTTGAGGCTTTGTAAAGCTTGAGTCTCAAATTTAGTATGGGAGATTCTAGGTACTGTTAGCAGTCCTGCATCTGCAGATCAAAGTGAGTGTTAGTACTGCTGCATTTGTACCATCTGCAAGTTGTACAGTTCTTTTTCATGTGTTCTGACCTGAGACCCACCCTATTCCTCAGCTCAGCTATTTAAACCCCCTCAGTGCACAGGCCTGTGCTAGAGTATTAGGCTCCAAACCTTTACTCCAGCATTCCTGTACTTCCTGTGGCTAATCCCTGTGACCCAGACCATCCCTGACCTCTTTTCTGCCTGTTGTTTGGTACTATCTATGCTCCTGATTGTTGTTGACCCTGCTTGTTCTGGTTTTCTGACTTGTCATTCTGCAGTCTGTGGACCAGTCCCAGCTATGTTGACCAATCGCTTGATGCAGTTTAATACCAGCTCTTGTGTTACGATCTGCAGGTAAAAGTCCTGTGCTAATCCTAATTGGCACCGGCAGACCAGGGGCACTGAGTCTTAACGAGTACCCCGGTGTTAACCAAGAACCGCCACAAAGCGGGATGGACTTTGCTGCCAGGAACTTGCAGGTTGCAACCCCCTGGACAATCTCAGGAAGTAACACAGGCTTCAAGGGAGGATGATATTCCCAGAAGATAACGCAGAGATAATGATAATGGTGGAATCAGGTGTATGGATGCACACAGAATAACAGGCTGGCAGGGATCTAGTACAAAGAATCAGGCATAGAGGTACTGACCGGTTAGGATCGGGTACACGGGTAGTCAGACAGTGCGCAGTCAGACAAGCCAAGTTCGGTACACAGGTGATCCAGCAAATGGAGTCGGGCAGGCCAAGTAACGGTACACAGAAGATCCAGCAGCAGTACTCATTCACACGGAGGATACAGGAGTCAGTTGCTCAGCAACTAAATTGCACTGACCGGCAGCGTGTCAGTGCAGCGTCTAAATAGAGCACTTTCAAAATACCCACCCTGACAGGCGGAACATGTGACCCGCCACCCGGAAGTGCTGGATCAGGACGGACGGAGTAGCGCTGGAGCGAGTGACAGGTAAGTGTGTTACAGCCTGAAGGCGACCTGTGAACCTACAGAAAGCAAAGCCCAAACCTCCTTGAGGGGGTCCTTGGTGAAATCCACCAAGGACCCCCTCAGTAAACTCTTACTGCCAGCGTTAATTTAGATTCTTGAAAGTGAATCCACTGTATCTGCTGGAATCATGACACTGTACGTCCGGGGGACAGAGCCCGGAGATGACTTGAAAATGCATAGGTAGTGGAACTGGAACCCAAGCACAAAGTAAGGCACTAGCACAATGCACTCGTTATCCCTGCATCACTTTTTATTTCTTTGTCCTGGCCTATTGCATGGACCAGACATTTGTGGATCCCCACCAGACATTAGAGTACTTTTTTAGTTTATTTATTGACATAAGCACTTAGCATTTTTTGCATTTTATACACATTCTTTGTGTGTTTTTGTCCCCCTATCTTGAGGGGTTTGGGTATAGACCCTTATGGGCGACTCTTTCCCCAAGTTGTTGGAGGCTCTCTTATTATGGGGGTAGCTGATGAAAGGTGACTGTCTAAGCCTTGCAGTGGAGGTGGTCCCCAGTGGGGTGGGGTACGGCTTATCAATGCAGAGTACCCCGAGAAGACTTACCCGGACCTTCAGCGATGACTCCTCTTCAAACCGACTTCAGCCAGTGATGATGAAGTAAGAAGGCGCCTGCACTTGATGATGTCATTGACCATGCCGACGCGATTATCAATGTTGTCAAGGGGGTAATGTAAGTATGCACCCATGTACAATGTAGAAGCCTTTGTAAAGTACATTGTACATAGGTGCATACTTACATTACCCCTTAACAACATCGATAATCGCGTCGGCATGGTCAATGACGTCATCAAGTGCAGCTGCCTTCTTACTTGGTGGTCTGACCAAGTAACTGGGTTTATCATCATGTCAGAGACTTCTATACTTAGGCAAACAAGATTAATTGTGTGTTCACTTTTATGAATAACGGGGAATAACTAGTGTGAGGCCCATAGCATTCATTGTGCAAAGGCAGTCTAGGCCACGGTGTGAGCGTTTGTAATCAACCCATCGTCATCACTTTATATAGCGCCACTTCTTCCGCAGCGCTGTACAGAGAACTCACATCAGTCCCTGGAGCTTACAGTCTAAACCCTAACACACACACATACAGACAAACAGACTGGGGTTAATTTGTTAACAGCTACTTCACCTACCAGTATATTTTTGGAGTGTGGGAGGAAACCCACGCAAACACGAGGAGAACATACAAACTCCACACAGATAAGGCCATAGTCTGAAATTGAACTCATGACCCCAGTGCTGTGAGGCAGAAGTGCTAACCACTAAGCCACCATGCTGCCTGACCCATGTATTGAAATCCCAAAGGATAACCTATCTTTCATGTTCCTGGATTATACCAGTAACAATGTCTGAGATTTCTTGTGAAAATATCTTCTCATCTCCAGAGGGACAGTAGATGAGACTCTGAAATCCAAACCTGTAGCACTCCAGGCAGCAATACGCTCAATGCACACAAATAAGCGAGTTATTCCTACTGGGCCCTAAGTTTAAGTTTATTTTAAAGCTGATTGCCTCTCCACTTGACCTGCATTCCTGTTTTGAGTAGTGGTTTACAGAAAAATAGTTTGGGATGACAGCTTCCAAGATAGGGGCTGCCAGGTCTCCATAATGCATAATAGATCTGATGATTCAATGTGGTCATCTTTGTAGCACTCATGTTTCTCATAGCTCTGGTATAACAGAAGATACACCTGAAAGGGCATACCAGAGGGAATTTTCTGTATATCCAGTGAGGGGTCTCTGGAAGTGGAGGTCACGAAGGGAGAACTTACAGTTCTGTTACTCCGAACACTAGACCATCTTTTGGACACAACTTCTGTCAGTCTTATATGTTTTCCCAGTGTTTTTTTTTTTTTGTATTAATGCCAAAGGACTGAAGCATGAAATCTTGTGACGGTTTAATAGGAACTGTAGCATTTTGTGGGCAGAGTGAATGAATGAAGTTGGAGGTGTAGGAATACATTGGGTCATCAATGAAGAAGTAAAGTGCTTAACATCAGACTGTGGTTAGTGATGTGAGAGGTAGAATTGTTCAATCACATCTGTGTTAAAGTCAGATACTGTTATAAACTTACCTGCTCCAAACTCCTGTGCTGCTGATTCTCTCTCCCTCTGCGTAGAACTCAGCACTTTCTGGTTCGGGTGGTCACATGATTGTGGCTGGGAGGTGGCATAGTCTTTCTGCAGAATATATAAACTCACTCTGAGACTGTAGCAGTGTCAGAGCAAAACGTCTCAGCTTGTCTGACTCCTGGTCCTTGTTCGGTTCCTGTGCTCTCACTCCCCGAGTTGCTGCCCTGTTTATTGATAGCTTGTGTACCAGACCTTGGCTCCATCCTTACACTCCATCTGCCTCCTCATTGCCGTCATGTGTTATAGAGTTCGGCTTCATTCTGACTATCCATCTACCACCTTATTGTCCACCTGTGTACCAGACCCCTACTTGTTCTGACACTCCACCTGCCATCAGTACCTATTACTTATTAACCATTCGTGTACCAATTCAGACTCAGTTACTCTGTTTGCTGTCAGTTGTTTCTCCCCTTTCCTACTGTGTTCAGTATTGTGTTACACCTAGTGGCAGATCAGGGGACCGTGACCTGCGGGTTCTCGTTCCTGGCAGCTAAGCCCATCTCACCTTGTGGCGGTTCTTGGTGAAAACTGGGGAATCTATTAGAATCTGCACCCTAGGTCGGCCAGCGCCATTCTAGGTTAACTCATGGATTCCTATCTCTGAATTCGTTACTGATACACTGCCATCAGTTCATTCTTGCTGGACCAAAAGATCTGATGTTTCCAGCTTTTTCTCTTGTACTACCTGTCATTGGAGGTGTGCCACAAAATCTCTTCTGCTGCTTTTTTATTTTGAAAGCCCAGCAGGTACATTGAGTGTTTTTCTTTGCCTGAGATACTGTGGACTCTTGTATTACTTAAGTGGGGATCTGTTCAAGTAAATCAACTGTTTTGGGTTCTTGATATTTCTGTCGTGGAAAAAATATTATTTTATTATAAAAAAAGGGGACAAATCCTGCATGCAGCTTCTGCAAATGCAAAATCGTGTAGTCTGACTTTTATGGATGATATTATGTGTGTTCCCTTTGTTTTAGGGAAAATAAATTATATGTTCTTGTAAGATGAATACAAGTTCTAGAAGATTCAGGACCTGACCTAATTGATTTTATGTCTTCTCTGCATTTATAAATGAACTTTGTTCCAGAAAACAATTTCAATGTTAGAGCAAGGGTCTGGAATAACAGTACATCATGGAAGGCAAGTCTGCTAGACACTAGCCACCAGACTGGAAGTCTGCTAGACACTAGCCACCAGACTGGAAGTCTGCTAGACACTAGCCACCAGACTGGAAGTCTGCTAGACACTAGCCACCAGACTGGAAGTCTGCTATTCACTAGCCACCAGACTGGACGTTTGCTATTGTTAGGGTTCCCACTATGAATCCTACGAAGAGTTGTGGTAGTGAAAAGAGATTGTCTTTATTATTTAACACAGATTACACAGATGATAAATAGGTGCAGTTAATGGCTAATGGATAAAAACAGTCCAAGACACAAAAGGTGAATTGCAGTACAGGGTAGCAGAATGATTAGATGAAGCAGAAGACACTGGATATCAGGGACAAATGGGGAAGTGCAGATTCAAGTTACCAGGTTTAGCAGATGAAGCAGGGAACTGGTTATCATGCACAAATGGTGAAGTGCAATCACAAGGAGAGTGAGTTACCAGGGTGGTCAGGAGGCATGAGGCACATGTTAGCCAGGAGGCACTGGACACTAGATGATCCATGGGAGAATCAGGCAAATGCAGGGTCAGGCAAGCCAGGGGTCATTAGCTGGTAGATTCACTATATACCCAGGAAAAAGCAGGAGCAATGTTAAATAAAGCCGTGATTTGGGTCACAGGATGAGGTGCAAAACGTAGGAACAATGCAGAGGTTGAATATCGGAGAAGACAGGATCCAAACAGGAGTTTCACAGAGAGACCATCAGCAACAAGACAAACAAACTGGCACCAGTCTGTAGGAAAAGGTCTAATAAAAGGTCAGACACAGGTTACTACCTCCAGCTCATATGATCAGGGCTTAACCCCCTGCAGGTAAAGAGAAACTGTGGAGCAACACCTCTGGTAGTGCAGAGGTACAAATTCTGAACAAGGGCCACATAGCTATACACTAATCACCAGATTAGAAGTCTGCTTTAGACTAGCCACCAGATTGAAGGTCTAATTCATACATTAGCCACTAAACTGGAGGTATGTTTTGTAGATTAGCCACTAAATTGTAAGTTTGTTTTATATACTAGCCATCAAATTTTAGGTCTGCTTTATATGTTACGCACTAGATTAGAGGTCTTCTTTATATACTAGCTAGCATATTTGGATATACTATGTAATAGTCAAAGGAAAGGGCCTTAGTATAATTGCATCTGGAATGGATTTTACTTTTTATACTAGTCTCCAGAATGGATGGTGCTTTGTATACTAGCCAAATAAGTTTTTCAGGTTCATGTACATGCCACCTAATGGGACCTGCTTACAAGGGCCTGTTTATAAGGATGTAGTGAGATCAGGGCCGGTGCTAGGGTCCACGGCGCCCTAGGCATTTTTAAAAAAGCGCCGCCCCCCCCCCCCCCCCCCCGCAAAAATCGCTGCCCCCCGCAAAAATTGCCGCCCTCCTCTCTTTACCTTGTCTCACCACCGCCGCTTCTCTGCTCCGTCTCCTCCCCTCTACTCACTGACACTAGTAAGTGGAGGGGAGGAGACGGAGCAGAGAGGCGGCGGTGGTGACAAAATAGCCTCTTCCCCCCTCCCCGTCCATCTGAATGCTGTGCGGCGGCCGTGACAGGTATGGTCAGCGGTCGCCGCACAGTTTTAAAGTATTTTAGAATACTGTGGCGCCCTCCAGAGCCCGGCGCCCTAGGCAAGTGCCTAACCTTGCCTAATGGGAGCGCCGGGCCTGAGTGAGATCCCAGATGCCTGGATTCTATGTTAATTTTTCCCTTGTTGCTGTACAATTCCTCACCCTTCTAATAGGGAGGGCTAAATACCCCACATGAGTGACATAGAAATACTGTCACAATTATATATTTTGTTTTTTTGATAATGAAATGTGCCTATAAGTGTGTTTGGCCATGCAAAATGTTCCAGGAAGGTTCAAAAGGGGTCCCACTGAAAGTTTAGGCCAAAAATCAATTCCTTTTTATTAGCTGAAAATGCTCAGCTCCTCTCGGCCCCCTACCCCTCTATACAGGAAATTCCCTCCTAAATACGCATTTCCACCCCTTGAATCTGACTTAACTGTTATTCGGTACAGTTAAAAAATTTTTTGCATATGGGTGCAAACCAAGACGCACAGCAAGGATTGTACTGGCCCACCCACCTCATCCCATGTGGTCTCCATCTTTACACACAAATCACTCTGCTTCCCATAGAAATGGGCGTATACACAGAAAATCACACTCATGACATCATAAAGCACAACTAACATTAAGGAGACAAATTTTTAACACTTTACTAAATTCCCACCATTGTAACATGAGTTGTAGTGTCCTAATGTCCACTTATGCATAAAATGCTACTAGTTAGCAGCAAAGTGTCTCATCAAGTTATTTAAAAATGTTGGCAACCATGAAAACGTTTTAGGGATAAACTCACTCTTGTTTTACTTTGTCTCCCCAGCTCTCTTCATACTTTATAGCTACTAAAGTAGTGGTTCTAGAGGTCTACAAGGTCCAACATTTTATCCTTAAGTTGTTTGTGTTTACAGTGAATTAAGTGCCTCCCTTGAAACCTTTATAACTGCCTATAGTCTGATGCACATATTAAAGACGGCAACATTCCATTCTGTAAGTTTTGTATGCATCCCTACAGCTTTTCAACAATTGCATATTTATTCTGCCACCTAGGGGTAAATGTATCAAGCTGAGAGTTCTCCGACGGGTTTGAAAAGCCAATCAGATTCTAGCTATCATTTATTTAGTACATTCTGCAAAATAATAGCTAGAATGTGATTGGTTGCTATAGACAACATCTCCACTTTTCAAACCCGCCGGAAAGCTCTCAGCTTGATACATTTATCCCTCTTAATCATCTTACTAGATGAGTGTTGTTGATTAGAAGGCTATCTGCTGTGCAGGTATAGACAAAGTACACCTGGTGCACACAGCATTACACCTTGGTTGTGCACCAATGAGCCTCAAAGGTCTACCCAGTGCAAGTCAAGATGCATGAACATATCAAGGTGCACACAAGAAAACTTTTGTGCTCCCCACCCAATTCCTATATAGCCCCAACGTTTGACAACCTAGGGTGACTTACACAGTAAAGGGGAGATCCCCTTCTGTTGAACACTTTATCTCCACCCAACTCCTAGTTTCTGCTTGTGCAAGCTGCTACGTTACCACAAATGCTTGAATGACTGCCACTAAATTACTTTGACCCGGAGTAACCAGGACTCCTTTTATCTGCCAATCACAAGTTGCCAATGAAAGAACCCATTTGAAATCTCAATGAAGGGTTGTCTTGGAGAATAATTTTTGATCATTCTGCATCTGTTGTTCGTAGTTAGTGGGTGGCTCATTTTATATGGAGATTTGGACTATATCAATTTAAGATAGAAGAAAATATTTTATTTCCCATTTGGATTATTTTTGTCTCATGCCTATCCACACACCAATACTTGCGTAAATAAACTAGTACATGTGTAAATAAAGACTTGTGTGGACAAGCAGTCTCAACCCCCTTCTATGTTGGTCATTGTAATTGCCCTCCAAGGAAAGATACACATAGGAGGGCGGTAGTACGACTTGCATTACAAGTATTTGTTTCACTTATTCCTCTGTATTTACCTTCTCTAAGGTGCTTTGCATAGCTAGGAGTGTTTACACCTCAGCCTTTATCTTTGTGTGGCAATATCCTCCACCATCTCAAAGGTCAGCTCTTCTCCTTTTTGGAGCAGAACTGAGTTGTACGTAATAAGCAATTGAGAGAATACCTATCTATATATAGACACACACACACACACACACACACACACACACACACACACACATATACCACCGCTCTACTCCAATAAAGTGCACTGCAACAGCTCGCATGAAGCCAAAAGTATCTTAAACTTAGCCCCTTGATTCATTGGACTGAATACAATTTTGGAACTCCATACCAGAGTTTGGAAATACATTTTTCTTTGCATATTTGTGCATTTTATATTATCTTTTTTACTTTATTTTTATTATCTCCTGTTTAGGAAAATTGTTTATTATTACTGTTATTACAGTAGCATGTGTTTTGATTTTGTTTTTTTGTTGAAACAAATGTTTGTTAGCGGTCAAAAAACAAATGGCAAAATCTGAATAAAATGGTATATAGAGTAAAAGTGCAGATGTCACGGTTTGGTACACTGGACTCTTGGACCTGCCCAAATTGGCGCTACTCCCAGCAGGGCGCGGAGTCTAACGGACGGATGTTATTCACCAGTGATCACTGCAAGGTGATTTGGGCTTAGCGGCGTCCGTCTGCAGGTCGCGGTCCCTACCAGGAGTGTCAAGCGAGATCCCGTGGGAGTAGGTGTAAGAGGTATGCAGACACACAGGAGATAATTGGGATGTAAGCTCTACAACCAAGTAACGGAGTGAAGACAGATGCAGGATGTAGTGGTTTAATGATGACTAGAGGTTTGAACAGAACAATCTGTAGTATATTGACACAAGGAGAATAATTGCAGCATGTACAGTTCCACTAGCAGAGTAACAGGAGTAAATACAGCTGAGCAGTATAATGACATTAATTAGAGTAGTAGTGGCATGAATAGTCCAGCAGCAGAATGGTAGCGACAAGTGCAGCTTAGGGATTTGGGACCACAGTATGGCAGCACGATAAGAAAGGTGCAGTTAATAGTCCAGCCAGTAGGGTAATAACGATAAGTGCAACCGGAGTGGAATAGCCTGTAATACAGCAACACAATAGAGACAAATGCAGTATGAACAGTCCAGCCAACAGAGGTAGATGAAGTCAAGCAGCTTGAGAGATACAACCTGTAGTGCAGTCGGACCACGGATGCAGAGTTGAAGATCCAGACAGCACGATAATGGAGATTGGTGCGACTTGAGCAGAATAGCAGCTACTCAGTGGAGTCTGGTGTAACCTGAGCGGTATAGCCCGTGGAGCAGCGACACCGCGGAGACAGGTGTGGCTTGAGCAATGTAGCCCGTGGAGCAGTAGCACAGCAGAGTCAGGTGCAGCCTGAGTGGTATAGCCCGTGAAACAGCAACACAGCGGAGACAGGTGCAGCTTGAGCGATATAGCCCGTGGAACAGCAACACAGTGGAGACAGGTGCAGCTTGAGTGGTATAGCCCATGGAACAGCAACACAGCGGAGACAGGTGCAGCTTGAGCGATATAGCCCATGGAACAGCAACACAGCGGAGATAGGTGCAGCTTGAACGGTATAGCCCGTGGAACAGCAACACACAGCAGAGGCACTGACAATCCAAGTAGACACACAGGAAACAGACAAGGTCCTAATCAGGCAGGTATCTTGATCAACAGGCCCAGAGGAAAGGGAGGAAGTGCCTTTTCAAGTTTAGAGCCAGAACTAAGAACCATTAGGAAACTGAAACGGACAGAAAGGTACTAGGTCTGTGTATGCGCAGAACCAACGCCAGGAGCTGAGGTATGCTTAATGAGGAACAGGTGAGTGTCTTAGTCTTCGGTTGTGGAAGCCGAATGAGCCCCGTGTGACAGCAGATGTAAAAGAAACTGCCAAGGGTCGGGATGAATAGAATACAAAAGATATGTAGGCATTAAAACAGAATGACCATGGGTTTTTCAAGTGAAAGTAGAAATGAGAATGAGAGGAAAAAAAAAAAGAGCGAAAGATGATAGACAGAACCGAAGACAGAGATAAATAGAAGAGGAAAGAGGCGAAAAGAAAAGAGAAAGAGATAAGAAAAAGAGGGGACAAAAGAAAAGAGGGCAGTGTGGCAGGAACCACCTTGGGAGAGGAGGGGGAGTAGAGTGTGTGCTAAGGAAGCGAGAGTGATATTGAAAGAAGGACAACTAGGGATCCCAGACCTTGTTAAAAGATCGTGAATTCTAGGCGGTGGACTTGCCAAATTCTGGTAATTACAGCGGGGATGAAGGGGGACAGTGTGTTGGGGATGAGTGAGATGAGGGAGAGGGGTGCCAGCTAAATATGAATCCAGAGTGTCCGACAGAGGCTGGGTATTAGGAAGGTTATAAAGAGAGGTATAAAATTCTTTGAATTCATTGACTATGGCTAGAGGGTGATATGTCAAACAATTTGTGGATTGTCTATGTAGTTTGTCTATAAGCCCCCTGGGCACGCTCCTGACAAAGCTTTCGGGCAAGTAGAGATTCCACCTTATCATAGAAGTGCACCTGCAGTTTTTGCAGAAGGGAAGCTGCTCTGCGGGACAGGAGAGTGTTAAGGTGCCCCAAGAGACAATTAATTTGTGGTAGCAGAGAGGAGTTGAGGGTTTGTTTATGTTGCGTATGAAGGGTAGAAATGTGTTGCTCTAGGTATTAGACCTCAAGGGTGGCCCTCCATTTAACTTGTGAGGCTGCGCTAATGAGTTGGCCATGGATGGTGGTTTTGTGAGCCTCCCAGATGGCACCTGGAACGACTTCTTGTGAGGCTGTCAGGACTGTAAGCTGGATGGAGCTACTAACTGATAGTGGCACAACTGTACAAGGAGGCGCAGAGTCTAACGCACCCCTGGTATTCACCAAGGACTGCAAAATGTGTGCAGGTCGCGGTAGTAGTGATGTGGGTGGTCAGGTCAATCCAGAGTCAAGCCAATAGGACAAAGCAGTACCGAGGGAGATCCAAAGGAATAGTCAGAGTAGCCGAAGTCAACCCAGGAGAACAAACCAACCGAAACAGGAGCCAGAAGAATAGTCACAGAGCAAGCTAGGTCAAACAGGAGGATAATAGAAATATCACACTAGGAACGCTGGTGGCAGGAAAAGGCCTGATACTCTAGGGATGTCCAACAATTTGTAAATAAAATTAAAAAAAAGGGGAAAAAAAACAAACAAAACATAAATGCAATAATAAAGAACATAAGAAACTGTGTAAAGTGCAAAAATGAAATGTCCACAGAAGCTCGTAATCAGGGACCAGGAACTCCACCCTAGCATAGTAAAGCACGGAGAACATCTTGTCGGTTGAAGTTAAAACGAAGGATGGGTGGGGTGCATTGAGCGTCTCAGAAAGGAAATGTGTAAAACAACATAATGTATGGAGGGCGGCAAAGTGGTTAATAGAAAGTTAAGTAACAGGTGTGTATGTATGTTGAGAGCATTAGGGGGGGGGGGGAGTGCATCACGGACTCGGCGTCGGGGAGCTCTGAACCAATTGAGGACTGGGATGGCCAGTTAGGTAGAAAGTCCAGGTTGGCCAGGACTTCCTGGCCTTGATCCAGAGTTTTACGTAGTGGGTGGAGTTGCAGCTGGAAGGGGAACTCCCTACGGTAGAGGATATCATGTTGGCGTAGTAGTCTGGTAAATGGTCACAGGGATCAGCTGTTTTGTATGGTAGTAAGAGCAAGGTCCTGGAATAATTGAATGTCCATGTCCTTATAGGGTATCCTTATAGGTAATCGAGGGTGAATGCTTGGTAGCCGTCAATATTTGCTCCGTGGTGTGGAAGTAGTGGAGACAAACAATTATGTTGCATGGAGGTTGATCCGTTGTGGGCCTAGCCCTAAGGGCACGGTGGCCCATGAGACAATCTGAGTCTGAGAGCCCTGGAAGGATATGTGTAAACCGACCTTTAAGAATGAGTTGATGCTCTGACGGGGAGCTTTCTTCCAAGACATTCTGAATGCGAATGTTGTTATGCCGAGAGCGATTCTCAGAGTCCTCCTGTTTCTCCTTCAAGGCTCCAACCTATTCATGAATATGGGAAAGTTCTTTGTCAAAGGTTGCTTGAGTGGCAAAGATCGTCTGTGTTTGTTTCAAGAGAATTTGTTCGAGTGCCCAGCGAGGCAATTTCAGATTTGAACTTGTGTACAGCTTAGGACAGTTCTTGATTAAAGGCCACCTTAACACCTTTAAGAAGGTTCACCATGACTGCTTGAACTTGAGGATCCAGCTCAACAGCTGAGGTTGGGGAAGGAGTTGATGTTTCCCGTTGCTCAGCTTGTGAAAGCAAGGCTTTGCTGTTCGGTCCAAATAGGTTGGCAGAAGAGTTGGTTACTGGTTTCTTGTTCTTCTGAGACACGGTGTTTGATGGGGTGAAGGCAGTTTCACAGGAGTTTCAATGGGGGGAGGGGGAATGAATCAGGGGATTAGGCGAGGAAAAGGATGCTGCACTGCAGAATCAGATTGGGCCCATCAGTACCTGGGTGCAGGTGTAGGCTCATACCATGATGGTCATGGAAATAATGCACATGTTGGAATGTTCACCCAGGAAATACTAAGATGTGGGTAGTTCTCAGGTATGGTAGGAACTTGAGAGTGCTAGAATTGTGCAGATACTGTCTTTTCAGTTATGGCCACCAGATGGCAGTAAAGCATCAAGAAAGTGAGCAATGAGTGAGAATTGTGGTGCCTGGCTGCACTTGAAGGAGCAGAAAAGTATTTAGTTAGGGAGCCTGTCCAGGAGTGCTGTGATAGGATGTTATTGGATGTTAGGATGAGTAGATTAGGTCCCAAAAGGTAAAGAAAACTTAAAAAAATGCAGACCTGAAAAGTGTGATAGACTGTAGGTCCACCACACTCCAGTAGAAGGAGGCGCAGATAGGAGTGTTCCCAGAAGAAGGCACTCCTTAGAGATATCAGTCCTCAGGGCTCTAGGCTAGATATGGGTGCCGACGGGTAGCCTCAAAGGCAGATAGTGTTATACAGTAAATGCTGTGGAGGGGGAAACCAGCAGTGTGAAGTGCTGGCAGACGTCAGTATGGCTGGCAGTGGCTGGTAAGGTGTCGGCTGTTCGCGATTGTCACCGCAGTGTCCGTGCACAGAGACTGAAGCCAGAATCTTGATGAAGTGGGAGTCTTGGGTGCCGGACCACTGCACCCTGGAGAGTTTGAGGGGGATGGAGACTCCAAGTGCCCTAAGCATTCCGCCAGACAGAGCTCCGCATATCCAGGCCGGGCAGCAGGTGTAGACAAGCCGCCTGGAGTGAAGGGGATTCAAGAGCTGGTAGCCGGTGTGGTTGATAGAAGGTAGGTGGCCCAGGTCCCGGCAAGCGTCTCCGAGCTTAGAAAATGAATTAGCCCCGTGGAGAGAGTACAAATGCCGGTTTAGAGTGGAAGACCACAGTCTTTGCATCCGGGCGTATGGAAGAGATACTGGTGTCCAAGGACTCAAAACAATGCCAACAATCAGATGGACCCAGTTCTGGACCACTGAGGGTAGAAAAGGCAAGTATAAACCCGATGTGCTGGGATTCAGCAATTTTGGGTCCAGGAGCGTATGCAAGACGTCTAAGTGGCCGCCTAGTCACGCCCCCACAGTAGCATGTGTCGGGTTTATAAGTGCCGCTAAAATGACTACACCGGTGTTGGGCGCTAAAATGACTACCACCGGTGTTATAGTATTGAGAAATATTTTGTAAATCTAGACCTCACGCCCAATATTCAGAGCAAAGGGAGGTCGCTGGACACCGCCGTGTTAGATAAGTATTTTTTTACATTTTTAAAAAAAATTCCAGGTCCTGGCTGAGCCACAAAAATATGAATTTCAACAGCACTCATTTCATTTGTGTCAGTTCCTTAATTGGGACCACAACTGGCAGCATCTTATAATCATACAGCATCCACGCTAACACATTAATTTTAACAGTGACCATTCTACCCATCCAAGAGATGGCCAATAGACAAGAACATTTCTGGTACTTCTAAGCAAATCAGGATAATTATGAGAATACAAAACAGTTGAGATCTCTTACACACTTAAGTGAGTCATCCAATTGTAATTAAAATTATGTTTTAATAATTTTTAACAGGGGACTTGGTGCATATTACTCTATTAAAGCTTACAGTTATGCAGGGATGTTAGTGGTTTAGTTAAGGTCAAGAAAACATTATCTGTGAAAGGAGAGACATAAATAATCTAGATTTAACTTGGATCCCAAAACTATCCAGATGAAAGCTAATCCCTGCTGCTAAGGGTTTGATGCAAAGAACAAATATCTGCAGGGATAATAAGTATCCCTGTTGTGTAGTGTTTGATATTGGAAAGGATTTTGAGAGCACCTGGGACAGTCTCACAGATGCTGTAGGTATGCTATACAAACATTGCAATGCTCTCACAAATGCTCCAGAGAATTTCATCTGAAACAATACAGCAAAAATGAGCTTCCAGTTAAGGCGGTCAAAAGACTTTTCGGTTCCCTGGCTTAAAGTAAAGTTTGGGGATTCTGTATTGTTAGAGCTCTCTGTAAGATTTATATATTATCTCTTAGTGCAGTAGTTGCACCATTTTGCCAAGTTAATGCCTAAAATGTTGTTTTAAATCTGCAGCCTAATGTCCCTGAATTCAAATGTTTGCTGATTGTATAATTGCTGTATTATTGCCTCTTTCATCTTGTAGTAATTTGATTGCAAAACCACATTTTAAGGTTATTTAGGTTCCGGAGCCTGGCTCACAGGGTTCAGTGAGACCAGTCCATTCTCCTTGCATTGTCTGTAAATGATGGCAAGATAGACAGTAAAATTGTATAGCAGGAAGAAGCACAGGCCAGTGTTAAGTCAGATCTGTGAATTCTTGCTTACCACTGAAATAACAACGGATTGTTCAAAACTCTCTATTGGAAATTATGACTCTATGATACAGAGTACACTTCTCCTCTCAATAATGCTTCCAACTTTGTAACTTACTGGGAGCAAACAACAGATGTGTTTCAGGTACACACAGGGATAAAGGATCCATTACAGTCATACCATCTTGGCACTACCCACTTCAGGGTTGTGGAGTCCAACGAGGTGCTAGGACTCATCAGGGACAAGGGCAAGGACATTGATGTATATGCCGCAAAGGTCGTGGTCATCAGAGTGGGCGCTGGTCGTGATCAGCAGGTATGAATACAAAAGCAGCACTAGAGAACTCAGGAGAGGTCAGGCCCGAAACCCCCACCCCCTATGTACAGGACTCCCTGACAAGCTGGACCAACCACTTTACTGCCATGTTGTAGATCCACGGTAGATGCCCCCTACTTTCATGATGCAGGAAAGAAGATAGGCAGACAGACAGAGGAGTCTGCCTCTGAAATCTACAGAGCCTGATGGTACAAGATAAGTGTAGGTCTCCTACTGTAATAGGGGTGGAGGAAAGGTAATAATATAATGGTGAGGGTGGGTGATTGTAAGAAGATCAAGAAGAATGTGAGCTCTTCAGTATGGATAGCGCCTACGGATAAGCGAACCAATGGAGTCAGCGAGAATTCGGCCCCCAACCAGGGGATTACCATCCAAGCCTCAGGCGGTAATGCTTGAATCTAGTTTGACTTCAGGAATTCCAAGAGTTTGAGCCAAGAGAATGTCCAGAAAGTTACCTGCTGCACCACTATCGAGAAAGACCAACAACTCAGTGGAACGATGTCTGAAGACTAGGCGTGTAGGGACTAACAGAGAGTTTTCTGAAGAGATTACTTGGAGATTACTTGGAGACTCTTCACCAGCGCTTAGGTCTAGTTGTTTCCCGACTTGCTAGGACAGGAATGAACTAGGTGGCCCGATTGGCCACAATACAAACAGAGACCTAGGGAGCGTCGTCTGGAACGTTCCTCTGGAGGTAGACGATAAGCGCACAACTGCATGGGTTCAGGGGAATCCAGAAGAGTAGGACCAGACTTGGGTGGTGAGCAAGGAGGTATAGATGATTGCCGTTCAGTTTTCCGCTCTCTGATTCGACGATCAATCTTGATGACAAGCTGCATCAAGTCTTCAAGTGAGGGAAGTACAGGATACTGAACTAGGGAGTCCTTAATTTGCTCAGTGAGGTCCAAGCGGAACTGACTCCGCAGTGCCGGATCATTCCAGGCACTATCAGTTGACCATCACCAGAATTCTGCACAATAGTTCTTAGCAGAATGACGTCCTTGCCTTAATGCCCAGAGATGGGACTCAGCTGAGGCCTCTCTGTCTGGGTCGTCATATAGCAGACCCAAGGCCTGGAAGAAGGCATCCACGGTTTGTAAGGATGGACTCGTTGGTGGAAGGGAGAAGGCCCAGGACTGGGGATCACCCTGGAGTAGAGATATTACAATCACAACTCTTTGCTGTTCAGAGCCAGAGGAGCGTGGTCTCAGGCGAAAGTATAACCTGCAACTCTCCTTAAAGTTGCGGAAGGCGGCCCTACTTCCCGAGAATTGATCGGGCAAATTCAACTTCAGCTCCAGAGAGACGCAAGAATAGGCTTGCTGAGGCTGCAAGTTTCTGGATCTGATTAGCCAGGACCTGGGCTGGAGAAAAGTTCAGGTCGCTGTTGTCAATGGCAGAATTACCTCCAATCTTCACTGGCCAGTTATAATGTTATGGCCAGCAGTGCGGCATATAGAACAGGTAGAAGAGGTCTTCACCTTTAGCAACCGCCTTTCCCGTAGAGACTGGTTATGCTCACAGGTACACGGATGCCCCCAGGTCTTATGCTCAGAGTAGTATGAGTTTATGCTAACACAGCAGTGCACAGGTACAGGAGGTAGCACACGCAGTAGCGGCAGGCCAGAGATCAGCGGACTGGACAGAGCACCAGAGAAGATGTCGGGTACAGGCAAAAGGTCATACACAGGTAATCAATCCAAGGTTTCAACACCAAACACTAAACAAGAACAGGAGCAGGCAGCAGTACTGGAACAGAACGTTATAACCAGCAGTGAGGCTCAGACCTCACTGCCTTAAATAGTACTAAGAGCCAATCAGGACAGAGGAGGACAGGGCTGACAATCAGCCTCAGGAGGCTACTAATTAATTCCTAGCTAGAACTGGCATAGGTAATAACAAACCAGGAAGCATGTATAAAAATATAAATGAACCAGTTTAAATCATATATGAGAGCTCCCCCTGGAGTTAAAGGATGTCCCTACACTCTCCTACATCTATGCCACAAGGATAATAACAGAGCATAGAAACTAAAGCACATGCCCGGCTGCCAGTTCAAGCCAGGATGCGGCGTACATCCGCGGCTTGTGACAGGAGTAACAGCAACTCAGCCACAAAGCAGAAGACCACTTAAAATCACAGAGCAGGGTCAACGACTGCGTAAGTCGCCAACACTCTGCTTAATCCATAGCTGAAGAGTTCCGAACGTCCACTGGCATTAATGTAAGCACACTGTGCTCCGGGAGCTTAATGGAATGGGTTTTCATGGTCAAGCAGCTGCATGCAATCCTCATATCAACAAGACCAATGCCAAGCATCGGATGGAGTGGTGTAAAGCACACAGACACTGGACTGTGGAGCAGTGGAAACATGTTCTGTGGAGTGACAAATCACGCTTCTCTGGCAGTCAGATGGCCGAGTCTGTGTTTGGCGGATGCCGGAAAAACGTTACCTGCCTGACTGCATTATGCCAACTGTGAAGTTGGGTGGAGGGGGGGATAATGGTATGGGGCTGTTTGTCAGGGTTCGGGCTAGGCCCCTTATCTCCAGTGAAGGGCAATCTTTATGCTTCTGCATTCCAAGTCATTTTGGACAATGCTATGCTTCCAACTTTGTGGAAACAGTTTAGGGAAGGCCCTTTTCTATTCCAAGATGACTGTGCCCCAATGCACAAAACAAGGAATACAAATACATGGTTTGACGAGTTCTGTGTGGATGAACTTGACTGGCCTGCACAGACCCTGACCTCAACCCCATCGAACATTTTTGTGATGCACTAGAACTGAGATTGCGAGCCAGGCCTTCTCGTCCAAACATCACTGTCTGATGTTATAAATGCTCTACAGAATGAATTTGCACAAATTCACACAGAAACACTCCAACATCTTGTGGAAAGCCTTCCAAAAAGAGTGGAAGCTGTTATCACTGAAATGGTGACCAACTCCATATTAAAGTATATGTATTTGAATACAATGTCACTACAGTCCCTGTTGGTGTAATGGTAAAGCGTCCAAATACTTTTGTCCATATAGTGTATATGGAATATAAAGTTCCAGTAGAACACATGTTCTGGCGTGCATACACATCCCTGCCTTGTAGCTTGTGCAAGTGATACTACAGAAAAACACATACCTTAAAGATGTTGAAATCTTGAATTGGACGTTGCTGTATGCGCTTGAGCTTTGCACATCCTTACTGTACAATGACTATGCAGACGCCAACAAAATTGTGGGCTGTCGTAAGTGTCCTTTGCACTCAAGGATGAATTGGATGATCTTACTTACAATGGTGTATAGTCTATTTTGGGGATTGCACTGAGCAGTTTTACGCAAAATACGGCACATATCTTGTAGGCAAGTAGGCCAGTGCAGACTTGCACTTGTAGTGCATGTCAAACTAATGCACGCATATCATGATCATGGAGTACGTGCTTCCGCCCACTATTGCCCATTGCTGATGATGTTTTTCTCTGACGTCCATACCAACATCACTTTATTCACCACAGCTTGTGAAATATTACAGAGTTCAGCTGTCTGTCTTGGTCACTGAATCTCCTTCCAAATGCATCCCAATAATCAGCCCTCTTTCAAAGTCACTCCTTTTGCAGCCATGCTATGCATAATAATAGGAAACCAGGGAAATTCAGCATTTTTAAATCTGACACTGACCATGGTGGGATGTTATTTTCTTAATTAAGACTTGAACCTCACCTGTGTGGAAGCCTTTGCTTTGAATATACTTGGTATCCTTCATTTACACAGGTGTTTGCATATTTTGTCCAATCAATTCTAGCCCCCAGATGTGGTTTATCTGATGATCGCTATATCATCAGATAAAGATAGTGCCTTATCTAAGGCATCATTATATGTCTTTGTCATACAGTCATGCAATTTTCCCAGCTTGGATTCAAAATGCCACAGTCTGGAGAACCGAAAATATGAGAGAGAGCTAACGAAGGAAAACTAGTTATAAACCCCTAAGTCACCCTGCCAGAGAGAACATGAAAATATACCCAGCATATACTTTTCCTTGCATTAAATACAATTACATTTTAGCACCATGGCATGACGCAACAGCCCAGTACATATATAATTGCTTTGAGGCATCCAGTGACAGTCTACAATCATGGCCAAAAATATTGTCTCTCTTGCATCTTTTTGTAATAATGCACCATTTCTTATAGAAAATTGTTGAAATTAAGTTGTAGCTCATTCAACACAGAAATCCTAACACGTGATTCTCTTTTACGTTGGAACTGAACTCACCTGAGTAGCTGCTGTCTGCAAAATAAAAACCACTAATTAAACAAGCTGGAATAGAGCAAATTACTCTCTCTCTCACTCTTCTTGTGGTTTCTGTCATGGGGCATGGGATGAAAAAAGAAAGTCAGAGGATTGTCCGAGCAGGTCAGAAAAAAAGATTGTAGCCAAGCATGGACAGTCTCAAGGCTTCAAATCAATTTCCAGATGTCTTGACGTTTCCATTTCCACCATACATAATGTTATTAGGACATTTAAGACCAATTGTGCTGTAGCCAACCTCCGTGGACTGGGTCGCAAGAGAAAACTGGATCGAAGATTGCAGTGCAGTATTGTTGGAATGATGTAGAAAGCACCTAGATCAACATCCAGGTAGGTTGAAGATGACATTCAGACACAAGTTAGGACCGTTTCAACTTCCACCATCCGTCGCCTACTCAACGAAAGGGGAATCCCACTGCTGATAGAGAGATACATAAAGACGCCCAATTGTAGTTTACCAAAACACACCTGAACAAGCCCAATTCCTTTAGGGAGAATGTCCTATGGACAGATGAGAGAAAAATTGAGATTTTTTTGGGTAAAGCACATCTCTACTTTTATAGAGAGCAAAATGAAACTTTCAAAGAACACCTTCCCTACAATCAAGCCTGGAGGATGTTCACTGTTGTTGTGGGGTTGCTATGCTGTATCTGCCATTGGGTGCATTGAACGTGTACATCATGAAATCTGAAAATTGCCAGGCTATTTTGGGGTGCAATGTTGAACCTAGTGTCAGAAAGCTGGGTCTCCATCGAAGGTCATGGATCTTCCAGTACAATGGCATTTCTTTTTACTTTAAAAATATATATAGAAATTCAGAATAAAAAAAAAACCAAAATTCTGTATATTTAGCAGAGAGAGAATTTTGAAGGTCAAATTCCATTTTTAATCTCACCTTATGTTTAGAGAAAATTGTGAGTTAACTGATAAAGGTGCCAATATTTTTGGCTATTTAACGTAGAGATTCTGAAGAGCCCTGTGGCAGACATCATCTATATAGCCAAGAGGAGCAATAATACTGCAATAGTGCAGGACTACATTGCTAACCTAGTGTATGTGTATTTGATGTACAAGTTCCTCGAGCCCTACCAGAAGAGGGGGGGAGAAGATATTGACCTATTTCTATACAGAAGAAATATGTATACCGCACCAGGTAAACCCCAAAACTCCTAGAGGATTGGTCAGAAAAATAATAGGGAATTTTATAGCTCCATTATAAGACCAAACAGCCTAGGAGTTGTGCACCCACACTTAATACTAATAAATATATCTTAAAGGAAAATAAATGTGTAAATGGGGCACTCAAGTAATCAAATAAATAAAACATGTCAAATTTTATTGATATGCAATAAAATAATGTTATAATACATTTAAGAATACAATTAGCAAAATATTAAAATATGGTATTGGAAATGAGGACCTAAGTGGTTAACTGGTAAAACTAGCAGACACTCTGCTAGACTGCACCTTTGGCCCTGTGGTGTATAAATATCTATAGGTGTAACTGTAACTGAGCTTATGCGGCTATATACTTCTCCTCTTGCCCTTGCCTATTAGGCAGTTGTTTGACTCCACTGCTTATGAGGTTCTATTCCGAAATAACAGCAAATAAAGTGAAGAGTATAGGAGAAGGTAATAGAATCAAAGAAAGAGATAATCGGTGTGAGATATGGGGAACTCCAATAATAGCGCCTATAGAGCTAATAACATACATAAATGTCCACTAGTTCTCACCTATAGAATTGTATACACCACACGGCCAAAGGCGCGTTCTAGCAGAGTGCCAGTTAACCACTTAGGTCCTCATTTTTAATACCATATTTTAATATTTCGCTAATTGTGTTCTTAAATGTATTAATGCATATCAATAAAATTTGACATAAGTTTTATGTATTTGATTACCTCAGTGCCCCATTTACACATTTCTTTTCCTTTAACATATATTCAACTATTTCTATCAGCTAGACAAAACCCTGTACAAGATAGCAGCCAATGGCGGCATATCACACAACCAAATTTACCAGAGTACAATAATGCAATTGCTAAAGAATCTTTAACCGCTATCCCATTGCCCAGAAGTTCAGGTGCTCAAGTCCTGGAAGCGAGTCACTCTCACGCAGTTGATAAAAGAGGTATTACAGGAGGGAGCCATCATGGAGGCAAGAGAGGATATCCTAAAGAGAATGACGGCCATGACACCCAACATAGAACCGACTGATGAGATCTTTGAGCTGAGGCAACTGGTCAAGAAACAGGAGGGGGGGGGGGGGAAGAAGCATCTTTGCTAGAAGACCAAGCCAAGGCGGGTGAATTCCCAGAGCAGACTTTCAGGAAGAGGTTGTAGCTGGGGGGAGAAGGATAGATGGGAGAATAGAGAAGAAAGCTGTTTAGTGTTGTTCATTGAATTATAGCTCTGTATGGCAACAGTTAAACAACACTACACAGGCTCCCCCAGTTGAAGTCACTGGATTGCTTAATTCTCTCACAGCAAAAGAAATAGCAACATTCCTGTGTTCCAGCCTGTGAATTTACCTTACAGGCCAAGAGACTCAGGTTCAGGTAAAAAGCAAGGGTGAAAGCTTGCAAGAATCTGCCTTTAGATCACTTCTTAAACAAAAGCCCAATAATTTTGGGAGCATTGCTTTATGCTGGTTGCGAGAGTGTTCGCTTGCCAAGCGTTTCAAGAAATGTTGTGAAGATTAGGCTTCCCAGTTAATAATTGTTTAAACTTGAATGGTAATTAGTGAAGCAGTGGAACTAAATTAGGTCAAAGGACTAACGAAATTTAGATAATGAAGTATGTTGAATATAGTTATGTTCTATATAATAGTTTTCCCATGATGTAGATAATGGAAATTAAGTTGTTTTTATCAGGGTAATAATGAAACTAGGAGAAAAATACAAAATAATAAAAAGACGGAGATACAAAATAATAAAAAGAAAATGATAATCACCATTGTCATTGTTTATTTGAAAGGCTGTCTGCAAATAAAAAGAGAAGTACAGACAGGTTGACAAAGGAGGTGCAGACGTGAGACAAAGGGTAAAGAGGTTCCTTCTATTGAGAGTTACAGTTAATTAAATTATGTTTTGGCTTATTAGTACATCCTGCCAACCAGTGCGGGATCTACCTTAATTTTTTCATGGTTAAGTAAAATAGAAGATGGTGTAGAAATGCTCAGATAATAATTTTTTTTTATTTTATCCACATTTCAGAAACTACACAAGAGGTGCAGGAGAGACCAGAATTTACCCTATTTATTAACTACCATTGCTTCTGGACTAGCCCCATTGTAAAGGGCTTCTGGACCCGCGTATGGGGATTCTCTATGACAGAGCTAGTAAAATTATCTGCCATTTACACCCATATGGACTATCTTGGGTGTTTTGCCACAGAATGTAAGAACTTCTAAAGGGAACAAAAAACTGCTAACAGCAATATCGGTTGCAGCCAGAAAATGGGTCGACATGTAGATCCAGAGTTCTTCCCCCACACTTGAACTTCTTAAGGAGAAAATGTTCTTTATTATGCGATTGGACTGGTTGGAAAGTGTCCATTCAGAAAGTAAAACTCACTTGTAAATGCTTTGATACCTGGGGAAGCCACATCAATTCTCTATCAACTTCCCTGAGGGAACAACTTTGGGACAAGACCATTTGGTATGAAACTAGAGTATTCTTGCAGGACCTTCTGATTTACCTCTAATTTATACACATCTTTTCCCCTTCTGGTCTCCCTGCGCCTCAAGAACCAACATGCAATTTATGGGAACTGCTCCCTTGGTTTTTGCTGTGAACTGTACTCTTTAATATCCAGAACAAACTGCTACAGATGATGTCTATACTTTAGATACAATGTGTAATTATAAACATGTACATTCAAGACTCTGAAACTGTACCAGCAGTTACCATGCACCTTGTCTTAGCAACAATTGTCTATTTCATATCTACCTTCTGTGTTTTTCTATTATAATAGTCTGAGCTACCTTAATAAAAAAAATGTGTTTTTGTTTTTTACAAAAAAAAATAAAACTGTTAAGGTGGTTTAAACACAGTGTAAGGGAACTTTGTATATGAGTAACAGACACTTAATGGAAAAATTAAATAATGTTTAAATAAATAGGTAAATAGATAAATAAAGTGGCAATTCAATCTGTTGTGGTAGTAATCTGCTGTGTAAGTGCGGTCTCACAAGTGCTTTGCCTCTGTTTACTTGCGTTTTCAGTGGGGTTTTTTTAAGTAACAAGTTCCATTTATTACTTCCCATAACCAACACGGCACCACTCTAGCAGCGCTGCCCGAACAGCTGATTCCACACAAATGTTTGAGCTCCGTACAATCACCAGTCTACGTGTTTTCAGCTTTGAGATAATGATTCACCCAACAAACTATATACAGGCGCCTCTAATTGTCTAACTAGGTCAGCAGCTGTTTTCAAAACTCCCGCTGCCTGGTTGACGTGTTAATTTATTCACTGCATTGAGCAAGACAGCAAGAGGTTTGAAACCACCTATTATTTGCCATGTATTTGTATAGATGCAGACTTATTCCACAGCACTATACACTGTTATAAGGGTACAAACGCACATGCTAGTAATGGCATTGTTTCCTTAAAATTCTAGTAGCTTTGGGAGCTCAGTGTTTTTAATACTAATGCAATGGGATTGCACATGACAGAACACACTGGTGATTGTGCAAGATATGTGCGTTTAAGGTTGCCAGCAGCAATCACCTGAAGTTTATCCCAAGCTCCCCTCACTCTCTCTCGCTGGGGTAATATCACAGTCGGGGACAGCAGAGAATTCACCTTACACACTACTGTAGCTCCACAGCCAGGGACAGGCTGGACTGGGGGACATCTGGCATCTGCACGCTGGTCCGGTCCCATAGTGGGCTACTTTGGGCTGGGTTAAAATGTTCCTAATAGATTGCTGAGTCGAGTCTTGCCCCGAGGCTAAAATTTGCCAGTTCTTTCCTGTCCACAGCTGATTCAAAGAGGCTTTCAAAACATCCGCTGCCTTGCTGAGTGCCGTGGATATATTATGGTGTCAACTAGGTAGCAGAAATATTGAAAACATCTTGTGGAGCTGATGATGTTTGGGCAGCACTGGTAGGTTGATGCCCATAAATTAACAAGTACCCAAATATTAATAATACCATTTAGAGTAGTCTTATACCTTTCAATAGGTATGGTAAAAACAAAGTACCCCGCTAGGTGAGAACCTAAAGGCTATCTATGCTGGTATATAGAAATATTAAGTAGAAAGAACATGCCTTCATATTTCATATTTTGGGAAATCAGTGTGCTACTCCTTACTCATGGGCAAAAACCGCACAAATGTTGTGAAGTACAGTTAGCAACTGTATAGGGAAACTGCAGTAGTCACATGTCTTTTGAAATGATATTTGATATTGTTGTAATTCCATCACTGTCACACACCAGGCTCTCAGGTTCTGTCACCTCTCTGCTGTCTTTCCAAGCTGTCCCTGCGGTCCTCAGGCTCTACTGGTTTCAGATCTCTCTGTAAAATGCTTCCCAGTCTGTCTCCACTCCAGAGATCCCTCCAGAATCAGGGTATGGGCGATGCCATCTTGAATTCGGTCACATGATCTACCTTAGCAAGTATGAGTGCTGCTTCTGCCCAGCTGACTGCAGTCTCCAATAAGGAATCATCAACTATTATAAAAGGACTTCCTGGAGCTCTTACCTGTTGCCAGTGCAACGTTATTTCAAACGCCAACCTGGTGCCCAGTAGTCTGCAACCCTTTCTGTTGTTCCAGTTCAGACAGTGCTGTCTGCTTCTGTTCCGGTTCTGTCATCCATTATTCTGTGTTCCAGCATTCTGTTCCGTTCCGGTTCTGTCATCCAGCATTCTGTGTTCCAGCATTCTGGTTTCGTTCTGGTTCAGTCATCCAGCATTCCGGTTCCGTTATCCAGCATTCCGGTTCTTGTCTGTTGTTCTCTGCTATTTTATCACCACCTGTTCCTGTCCTTTCACCTACATGCAAAGGAACATAATAAGGCCATCCAGCTTTGTGCACAGTCACCAGCCTAACTCCAGAGACACAACCCAGTCTGGTTACGGCCAGATCCTCAGGCGTGACAATCATATTTGGTATGTAACTGCGCAGGAGGTTAGGACTAGTTTATTGAAGGGGAAGTTATGTCTCTGGAATATGTCTGAGAAAAGTTAAAAAAGGTCAAAACTGTTGGGGGTAGATTCAATTAGTCGCGTTGTTACTTCAGTATTGGCTGCGCATTATTACCGTTATTAAAGTAATTTCTCCACTGATTTTTGCCCACAGCTCTATGAGCCATAGTAACCGTAATAATGCAAGGGCCATGTTGTTCGTTAGAACAAAGCAGCCCACGGCTAATTGAATACTACCCTTTGGAATATTTTTAAACAACCCATAGTTGACACCGAGGCGACATTTCTTCCCCTACTTTAGCATATACACTGCCCCTCTGAATGTTGTTTCATTTCAGTTTGCTTAAAAAGCCTGTGTGTGAAGGAGCCAATTGTCAGCTCTTGGGGTTTCAAACTAATTAAAGAACTGTCCATCTCTTCTGCCTGTTCCAGGCATACAGGTTATCATACGTAAGTTTATTCATACAGAAGGTTATTTCATCCCATTTGTTTTTATATGTGTACATACTCTGTCACAAAAATTGTGTACTTATATGTGCATGTTGATTCACACATATCTCAAGCTACATCCAACTCAGAACACAGCAGCATTCCTATGTGAGGTGTAGAAATGCATACACTTACACCCGACAATTGCGCAGAGATGCAGCTTGTCAATGTTTGTAGTAAATGTGAAAATCGCATTTCCCTATTCATACGTAGTATAACGTACGATTGTATAATATAGTGTGTCCTATACACAAAAGAGTCCTTACAGTATTACTAATAAATGCAAAAGGTGCATTTTCAACCTAAAATGTAAGTAAAGACAAACAGAGCCATCGTTTACCGCTTTATAAATCAAATTAGAATCGTCTTTCTAGCAGTTGTCCAAATGTAAATGACAAATAAGTAATCTGAATAGACAGCTGCGACTTTACATAATTTAGCCGCAGTGCTAATGAAGTACTATCAGCTGGAGGGGTAAATTTGCAGTCAGCCATCAGAGGCGGCTAAAATGCCTGCTGATGTGTTGTTACATATAGGTGTTTTTTTATTTGATTAAATGGAGTGCTTTTTTTTGTCATAGAACTCACTGAGTTCCGGCACCTTTTTTTCAACGGTTTTAAAAGTAACTTTTGATGTTTGGTCCGCGTGGACTTGAATCGCCCTGTCGAGTGTAGCAGGTCGGCGTCAAAATCATTAAAATGGCGCATGCGGGCTGCTTGTGTGTCAAGTCCGATGCATGCGTACTTCGGCCGCACTGGTCGTGATGGCACTGCTTGGCTTGTGCCACTGCTCACCTTGTGATTGGTAGTGTGGTCGCGCACTGAGAGCGTACTGCGGGCAGTGATCGTTATGTTTCGCTACACGACTGACATGTGTGGGTGCGTGTACAGCGATTGACTACGTGATGTGAGTTCCGACACCTTTTTTCTTACAAAAAAGCACTGATTTAATGTATTGTTTTAACTTACTGCGGGTAATGTGTGGTCTTTTTGAAGGTTAGAGGACTGTCCATCTGGCCTCTGAATTGTATCAGGTTGCCCATCACCATACTAGATAGTGCTGCTGGTGTCATTATCATCATAAACTATATTTAAATCATGCTTCCAGTACCAGCAAAAAATAATCTTCCTAAGTAGCATATCTGGGTATCTTGGGATCGTCATCTTTATTAATATAGCGCCACAGAATCTGCAGCGCTGCACATTCAACAAAAAATATACAAATAAGTAAGAAACAAAAGAAACAATACAATCAGTAAAAATCAATACAAGAGACTATAGAGAAAGCAACTACATAAGAAGACAACTTAATCAAAGGAAACATTACAAAGAGGATGAGGAGATAGTAGGTAGAGAGGGCCTAACTTGTAAGAGTTAACATGAGGATTAGGATAGTAAATGGAGATGATAGAGGTGGAGTGAAATGGGCAGGTGGAGCGTGAGGAGGGAATTGTCTTAGGATGGGGCCAGGTTGTCATGTGTGAAAAGTGGAGTTTTAAGGGGGCATTTGATGTGAGGAGTGAAATTGAGGGCAGAGTCAATGATAACACCCAGGTAGCATGAATAGTGGAGAGGGCAACATCATCTACCTTAAGTGAGATTAGAGTAAGGGATGGGATACTAGATGGTGGAAAGATGATAAGTTTCAATATGTTGACCTTGAGGTAACATCCAGCAATCCAGGTGGAGATGGCAGAGAGGCAGTCAGACACACTGGAGAAAGGTCAGGAGATAAAAGGTAGATTAGATTGTCATTGGGATGTTGGTGATATTGGAGCTCAAAGGAGCAGATGAGTTTACCAAGAGAGGAGGTGTAGAGAGAGAGAAAAGTAGCTGAGCAAGAACAGAGTCTTGGGGAACTTCGACATATAGAGGGACCGGAGGGGAGCACGTACTAGAGGAAGAGATAGACACTGAAAGAATAATCAGAATGGTAGGAGGTAAACCAGGCAAGGACAGTGCTACGAAGGCCAAGGGAGTGATGGGTGTCAAGGAGGAGAGGATGGTCAACTATGTAAAAAGTGGTCATGGAGCAAAAGCAAGGAGAAGTGGCCATTCGACTTAGCCAATAGTAGATCATTAGTCAAATAATGAGGAGAAATTGTGTCGGGAGTCCCTCAAATACATATTCACATATTTCCACCCAGTGTTCGTCTGGCCCAGCGGTGCCCCAAAGAAATCCCCAGGGGCCCCCACTGCCTGATTTCCCTGCTCCCTTTCATTAGGGGGCGGGACCGGACTGCGATCACCAGGGAACAGACATAGATGTGTAGGAGCAGCCTGTGCTGCTCAGTAATACAGAGGAGCTTTCTGCTCATGCAGGAACTCCTCACTGCCTCTGCAGCACTCTGCATGGCTGAGTGACTGTGTCAGCCAAGCAGAGCACAGACACGTCCCCTATCCATACTCCTATGGAGGAAGCTGAAGGTAGTACAGCAGGTACATTTATGGGAGTGTGTATATAAGAATTTACACACTTAGGGAGCTAGCTTTAGCAACACTGCTCCAACATGACTAAGTTCCGTACACCATGCAGGGTGGTTGCTTGCTTGCCTTCCATTCACCGGGATAAGCTGTCTGTAGCTGCCCAGCATACCTGGCATGGGAATGGCTTCCACTCTTTGGCTGGGTCTCTGGCACCCTGCTCTTGGCACAGGGGGTATGCTACACTTACATTAGTCCCCATTCCACCTCTGCAGGTGTTAAGGGGAACAAGTCTAAGATACTCTCAAGTCTAGATACAGATGCATTTTGATGCACATGTACAGTATTGTAATGTGTATATTTATTATTTACATCACAAAAATAGACAAACATCCAACTCTACGTGAGGTCCTTTGTCCATATTTGCAAAACTATCAATACATTTTATGAAACTTCAAAAACTCAGTAAAAAATAATCTGTATGTAGCAAAGTATGAAGTATGTAGCGTGGCATAACTGAGTATTATATGTGTGCAACAAAATGCTAGTACCTCAATAATGCTATCTATTTACACAGCTTAATAATTCTGCTGTACTGTGATAAGCAATAAAAGTAAATACATTAATCATTCTCAGTCAATTAGTAGACAAGGTCAAATTGATACTTACTCATTTCTAGAGCACAAACACAAATGGATAATGTATTTAATTCCGTTAGGAACAGTGATACATATCTGGATTCGACCTGTAGTAGTGCCTATGCGCTAGATAATAAATTAAGTGATCAGATAATATTTTAAGCAGAGCTGTCCTAATGGTGGCTAGTTCCACAGACTCTGTTAAATAGCATCATTTTTTGAATGGCATTTGACCTGCAAGACATAGAAAACAAGTACAAACTTATATTCCTGGCGCTGGAAAGATTAAATTGCACACTAATTGCCAGATAGTTGGTGGTTCACTTTGATAGATAGATATATATATATATATATATATATATATATATTACTTTATTATCACTATAAATTTTCATATTCAGATTACTTTTGTAGTCTCTAGATCAGTGCACTGATCAGAATATAGATCTGTTAATTAAGAATTGCTACAATGTTTGTGATGTTTTTAATGTAACTAGAAATAAAAGTTTGCTATTTATAAAAAGGAAAATTGAAGGAGTTGCCCATCACAACTAATCAGATTATAGCTATAATTTACTAGACTGTACTAGATGAATGATAGCTAGAATCTGATTGGTTGCCATGGGCAACACCTCCACTCTTCCATTTTAGAATCTTTAGTAAATATACCCCTTAGACTTTTTGTTAAAATCCCAATCTTATTCTTTAGCAGCTCATCAGTTTAGACAATAAGTCCAAGGCCAACTCATTGTCACACACCAGGCTCTGTCACTTGCCTCTTCGATGCCTTTCCAAATTGTCCCTGCAGTACTCAGGCTCTGCTGGTTTTAGACCTCTCTGTAAGATGCTGTCCAGTCTGTATTCACTCCAGAGATCCCTCCAGAATCAGAGTATGGGCGTGGCCATCTTGGATTCAGTCACATGATTCCTCTCAGCCAATCAGGTGATAACAGCCTCCATTCCAGGTTTCCCTCCAAAACCAGTTCATGGGAGCTGCCATCTTGGACTTAGTCACCTGATCCATTCCAGCAAATTAGAGTGCTGCTTTAGCCCAGCTGACCGCAGTCTCCGATCAGAAAACAACTATCAGTATAAAAGGAGTTCCTGTAGCCTTTACCAGTTGCTAGTGCAATGTTGTATTTCAGATGCCAACCTGGTTCCCAGCAGTCTGTGGGCTTGCTATTAATCCAGCATAGACAGTACAGTCTGGTCCAGAAATCCAGTTCCTGTTTGCTCTCCTCTGCTAGTGTAATCACCGTCTGCACCAGTCCTTTCACTACATGCAAAGGAACATTATCAGGCCACCAAGCTTTGTCGACGTAGTCACCAGTCCAGCTCGAGAGACAGATCCTTAGGCGTGACACTGAATTTTTAAAATTCTTTTGGTGCAGCTGATTGAACAATCAATATGGTGGGCTTCTGCCTGTGCGAGTATCTGCTGACTGTGGTGCTCATATAGAGTTGGACATACACATTTTCTGATTGTGCATGAGTACATAAAAATGTATGTACACATCTGGCTGCAGATTTTGGGACATCTTGCACTAAGGACTCCTTATGCCTGGAGAAGCAGAACCCAGAAGGACGGGGCAGCCAAGTATATACTTCTGATTGATTGCGGATTGACCTTTCTAGCTGATAGTACTTAAATCATTAGTGTTTTTGCTATATTATATGAATCTGTGACCGTCCAGCCGCATTACCTAATTGTTTCCATTTGGACTATGGCTAAATATTTTTCAAGGGGATACTAATAGTTTTGTATTTAACTGAATTCGTATTTCAATACATTTATATGGTAAATAGGACTTTCACATTTATTAATAACAGTCAAGACACTCTTCTGTTATTTATTATAATTATATTGTGTACAAATAGGGTAATGTGAAAGGCAAATTTACTATAAACACTGGTAAGCAACACCTAAATGCTTTCTCTCTGCTATTGTGTGACGTAAGTATACACACTTGTTATTCCTGATGAACACCTGGAGCAAATGCTAGTGGTTTACAGCTGAATGCATTTTCAGATGTGACTGTCAGGAATCCTATATTTAGAGGCAGTATTCAAGTCTCCCTGCACAGCTGCTGCAAGTTTGCTAATTAGCAGTCAGGTGATTGCTGACATCATAGAGGAAGGGAGTTGACCTGCCATCATCATCAGCAGCAGCTATTTATATAGTGCCACTAATGCAGTAGGAGAGAGAGACTAGGTTCAAATTTGATAGCAGTCAATTAATTAATAAAAAAAAATACTAGTATGTTTCTGGAGTGTCTGAGGAAACCAGAGCATCCAGAGGAAACAAACTCCACACAGACAAGGCCAGGAATCGAACTCATGACCGTAGTGCTATGAGGCAGAAGTGGTAACCACTAAGCCACCGTGCTGCCCACATAATATATGAATCTGCTCCACCTGTCATTCCCTACAGAGTATCTGCTCTCCTGGTCCGATTTCCTGAGCTTGTTCATGACTTTGTGATACTTAGATTCTGATTTTATACTGGGCTGACAGATTGGTTTTGGCCTTTGGCTTTTCCTGACTGTTCCTCTGCTTACTGATTCTATACTGTTTACCTTCATCCTGCTGACCTAAGCTACATATCTGTAGTGCTCCGACCACCAGGATGCCAGGACCAGCTGGCAGCTATAGTTCTACAAGCACCAGCATGCTCTTGTAGCCATGGGTATGCTGACACTTGTAGCTCTACAAACACCATCATACCCAAGCAGTCTACTGGTCTTGCTGGGACTAGTAGTCTTCCAGCAAAAAAATACATTTACATAATTTAACTCTTTATTACCACACAGTCTCAGTGGTGTGGGAAGAGCCCTGGGCTAGTGATACAATAGGCTAGCGATACTATTATAACAGGGAGACCCCACAGCTTGGGGTCTCCCTGTTATAATGTCAGCCAGCTAAAGCTGGTTGAGATTATGACAAGGGGACAACATGCACTGGGTTTCCCTGTTATAATATCACCAGCCCAGTCTTTCACAACCTATTTCTGGCAGCAGATTTTTCTGTTGGTCTCAAAGCCGTTTGTCCCCCTGAAATTATCAGCCTTACCTGTGAATTTTAGTGCTGGTAAAAAAGAAAAAAAAAGATTTACATTTTTATTTTAACACACTTGCAAGGTCTGTGCTGATGATCATCAGCAGCATGTATCTTGCACCAAGAGTCAAAAACCCGCAGCAGATACGCCTCCTGATTGGCATGTCTCGAGCTGTACATAAATTGCAAGTACATGAACACGCCTTTACTGTAATTTCCCTATGTTGAAAACATCCCTTCCTGTAACAGTACAGAGTAATAAGTATAAGATGTGTCACCATAAGGAGTTATGTTTTTTTTGTGCTTTTGCAGAATACAGAAATGCATAGTTTACGTTCAACTCTACAATCATGGCCAAAAGTTTTGAGAATGACACAAGTATTGGTTTTCACAAGTTTGTTGCTTCAGTGTTTTTACACCTTTTTGTCAGATGTTGCTATGGTATACTAAAGTAAGATTACAAGCATTTCATAAGTGTGAAAAGGCTTTTGTTGACAATTATATTAAGTTTAAGCAAAGAGTCAATATTTGCAGTGTTGCCCCTTTTTTTTAAAGACCTCTGCAATTCGCCCTGGCATGCTGTCAATCAACTTCTGGCCGCCCATTTTTGCCTAATCAATGCTTGTAGTTTGTCAGAATTTGTGGGTTTTTGTTTGTTCACTCGCCTCTTGAGGATTGACCACAAGTTCTCAATGGGATTAAGGTCTGGGGAGCTTCCTAACATGGACCCAAAATTTTGATATTTTGATCCCCAAACCACATAGTTATCACATTTGCCTTATGACAAGGTGCTCCATCATGCTGGAAAAGGCATTGTTCATCACCAAACTGTTCTTGGCTGTGTTCTTAGGCAAAATTGTGAGTGAACCCACACATGAATGGTCTCAGAATGCTTTACTGTTGGCATGACACAGAACTGATGGTAGCGCTCACCTTTCCTTCAACGGACAAGTATTTTCCCAGATGCCCCAAACAATCTGAAGGGGATTCATCAGAGAAAATGACTTTACCCCTGTCCTCAGCAATCCAATCTCTGTACCTTTTGCGGAATATCAGTCTGTCCCTGATGTTTTTCCTGGAGAGAAGTGGCTTCTTTGCTGGCCTTCTTGACACCAGGCCATCCTACAAAATTCTTCGCCTCACTGAGCGTGCAGATGCACTCATACCTGCCTGCTGCCATTCTGAGCTAGCACTGCATTGGTGGGAGTGGGCTCACTCACACTTTTGCCTAAGAACACAGCCATGAATAAAGAATGGTACCAAAACATCCTCCAAGAGCAACTTCTCCCAACCATCCAAGAACAGTTTGGTGATGAACAATGCCTTTTCCAGCATGATGAAGCACCTTGCCATAAGGCAAAAGTGATAACTAAGTGGCTCGGGGATCAAAACATCAAAATTTTGGGTCCATGGCAGGAAACTCCCCAGACCTTAATCCCATTGAGAACTTGTGGTAAATCCTCAAGAGGCAGGTGGACAAACAAAAACCCACAAATTCTGACAAACTCCAAGCATTGATTAGGCAAGAATGGGCGGCCATCAGTCAATATGTGGCCCAGAAGTTGATTGACAGCATGGCAGGGCGAATTGCAGAGCTCTTCAAAAAGGGTCAACACTGCAAGATTTGCCTTTAAACACATTGCCATTTTAAATTTAGCTGTCAAAGTTGCCGAATGTCGGTGATCTCCAAAAACCGCTCCTTAATACATTTACCCCCTGGCTTTAATTAAGAAAGCCATTTTAATTGTTAGCAACAAAATTGCTCCTTCATTGCTCCATGTTGGTGCAAAACAATGAAGATCAGATGTTAATGGCTAAAATTTGATTGTCCTATGTAACATGCACCCTATGGTGACATATCTTATACTTATTACTCTTTGCTTTTGAATTTCTAACAATATAATATTTGAATATCTCAGATCCATGCAAGGACTTGGGCCTTACATTATATGTTTTTTTTTGGCCTGAGTGCTGACAGAATCAGTATATTTTGGCCAATACTTTTACACATATGTGTATATTTAGTGATTAGACTTGAGTATGACTAGTATTAAGTAAATAAAGTGCCAGTATAGGATGCACTTTAGATATAATAAATCCTGGATTAGTGCAATACTCAAAGTCTATCCATATACCTGCTGAGTTGTGCTTAACATTGTTAAGAATGAACACAGTTCGGGAACACGTACAACCAACACAAATAGAGTGTTGTATGCTGGCACCTCTACTCAGATAAAGTGTACAAGGCATTAATAGGGTTATAAACGCCTAACAAAACCCCTAAGTGAAAAGTTCAAAAAGGTCAAACAAGGTGTCGAAGTTCATTAACCTCAGGGAGAGGCAATTTCATATGTTCATTGGAGAACATAAACCATGTGAACTGATATGCACATAAACAATACAAACTGTTTGCAAACCTGTGCAGGGATAATAGAATGCATGGAAAAACAAATAGCAGCTACAAAATAAATAGCTAACTGCTACATTTAAACTGGCTACAGTAACAGCAGTTGCAATTATGTAAACAAACATTAGTTAAACAAGCAATGTACAATTTAAACAAATGTTAGCTTCCACAATAGATAGTATAATTATTAATTTAATGAATTCACATCCTGTTTGTGTAGTGGCTGAATTAAAATATTAAACTGATAAATAGGAATATATATGATTTCACCTTGGACAAAAAGTGTTTTAAAACATTTTGTCAATCAGTCAAGGCAATTAGGTAAAGCCTAAACTTTCTTTCAGTAAATTCACTTGACATATGCAGATCACAGCCATGCATTCCCTGTGATCATGAATGCCCTTTCCTACTTAGACTAGACTGCCTAATTTAAGGCATTGTAAAAACCAACTAGCCCACTAGGTGAGAACCTTTTAGGCGAATGCAAACGTTAAAGGCTATCTATGCATGTATGTAAGAAATTTAGGTAAACATGGTTAAAATGTCAACATTGTGAATGTCAACAGCTTGTAAAGTCGACAATCACAATGACGACATAAAGAATTAAATTTAAACCGGCAATGCAGTAAAAAAACTGAATGAAAATGAAAAAATACTTGCCTTCACCTAAACAGCATAACCAACCCAAGTGCTGCCAGCGGGTACTAGCAAAATTGGGGGTATAAAAAGCGTGGGCTTCCCCCGATTTTACTATTACCAGCCCTATGTTTTACTAGCCAGGTTTGGTGGCACTATACCAGGAAAAATTGCAGCGTGGGTCCCTGCTGCCGCAATGACAAACCAGCCCCAGACTTGTCAGCACAGGGCTGGATTACCTAGAGAGAACGGGCCCGCAAAACAAGCATGAACCCCCACTAGGTGTATTCCGCCTAGTGTTGAGAGCACTAGGGCTCTTCCCACACTCCTGGGCAGTGCATGCGTGTTAATAATAAAGATTTTATAGTACAAAAAAATAATTTTGTCCCTGGTGCACTACAGGTCTCAGCATGGTCAGGCTGCCGTTAACTGATTGGGCATGCCTGGGCTTGTAGTAATGCAAGCACCAGCATACCCATGGCTGCCAGGGCATGCTGGCACTTAAGGAACCACAAGTGGCAGCATGTCTGTTGGGACTTGTAGTGCACCAAGTATAAATGTAAATAAAACACAGACACAAGTATACAAATTAATTTAATTGAAATAAAAACAGCCCTACACAAACCCTCATTTACCCTCTTTAGTATCCACCTACTTCCAGGGATCTTCATCTGTAATAGATACAAACGATACTTGCTTGGCAAAGCAATAAACCCAATTACACAATGCTAAACTAGGTCTAACGAGCTCCCGGCACTACAATGAGCTCTTAACAGCACTGGTTGTATTTATAACATGGGTATTTCCCACGGCTTGAACTCAAGCAGCCATGGGAAATCCCTATGTTATAAATAGAACCAGTGCAGCCAAGAACTGACTTTGCGCTGGCAGCTCGTTGGCAAATGGGAGCTGTCTCATTGGTGCAGTCTTTCTTGGCCTCATTCACGTCCTCTTCCTTACATGAGTGTTACAACAGATTTCTAGTAGTCTAGTGGAGGTTTCTCTCAAGAGAAAACAGTAAGTGACAGCTGGAGAATCACCCCTATGTATAAATATGTTAGAGCTATGGACAGCAAACTTTGCACTCAGGGCCTTAATTTCTGAACAGGTTCAAGGGGTCTCTAGTCAGCTGTTCATGGACAATAGGACATCTGTTTTATATGTCAACATAAGGTGGAATATGAGTTATTTTATATCTCTCTGCAGGGAAGCACGGAAGCTCTGGAATTTAGATTAGTTATCTTGACAATGGTTTTTCCAATACAGGGTCGCACTCAAATTCCTTATGTTTCAAAAGTTTAAACACACTTTTGGATGTGGACCTTTTTCAATAACCATTCCAAATCACAGACACCTTGTTTTGTTTCCAAAGTATGGACAATGGGAGTGTGGAAGATGTGATGTTAATTTTGTGGATAGATCCATCTGAGGCATTCCTGTGCCTTTCCCCCACCAGCCCTGTTGTTAAAAGTCTTGTACAAGATCATGATGGAGCAGGTACCCCACATAATTTTGGTATACCCAGTTTAGCCAGCCAGAATTTGGGTTTCCCTTAATTATTCAACTGTGCAAGAACCCCAAACCTGCTTCCAAGGCACTCTGAATTTGTTAGAGGCCTTGCATGTGTATGGCAAAACTACTGGGTTGCTAACAGATTTAGCATTAGTGTGGTGAAACAAGGTATTAATATCACCCTAACCAGCCTGTTCCTTGTTTCTCACAAAATGTGGATTATAGCATGTACTTTTTATAGCTCTTGCCTTTGTTCCCCAGCTCAACAAAATACCACTGCAGTGTCTAATTACATGTGGATAGGGGGACATCGTAGCTCATTGTAAATATGTATATTGTTGATATTACATGGAAACTGTTAGTCATTGTCCTTAAAGTGAAGCCAGGTGGGTTATGGATAAGGATCAGATTGCAGGATACAGGTGAGGGAGAAGGCCAATTAGTATCCATTGTTCTCAACATGACTAGTTCAGACATTGTGTCTAGAGCCTAGCAGGGGACCTTCTGTGGAAGTACAGCTCATCTCCACTCCCCCTCCAACCCCCTGATACAGCACCCAACAATGGTTAAGAAGGATAGACCCAGGGGTTTGCCCAGGGAGGGGAAAACACTGTGGAAATTTGACCCTAGATAGAAGGAGCCAATACAGGGGGGGAGGATATTCATTCTGGGACTGGAAGCTGCAGGGTGGTTGGGTTGAGAGTTGCCGTTCTCTACCAGTGAAATACATCGACAGATCCACGGGTTGTCAAGTCCGGACAGCCAGGTGACTGTAACTTCTTAAGCTAGTGGGGTAAGGGACAGATAATGTGGTAAACCTGCCTGGCAATTATTTACTGTGTGTACATAATATTCTAGTGTTGTTTTTATTACAATAAATGTACTGTCATACTTTTTTAACTGCATTTGCCTGAGTGACTAATTAGGAGGTACTGGGTAGGCTTGCCTGGCTTACGAAGGCACCCGTGGGTGGCCAGCCAGAGTGAAGTGGGAAGAATTGGGCCAGAAAACCTGGTATCTTCACAATTAGCATTGCCCAAAAAGACTTTGATTACCCACAAGACTTTGATTATAGCCCTCTTCTTAGGGCTATATTCAGAAAATGTGACCTCTGGCAGTCTCACATAAACTCTTCTAGTTACTGTTGGGACTATGGCTAATAGATAAACTTTTAGAACCAAGCTAAAGAGGACTTCACCTTTAGCAGCCGCCGTTCCTGTAGAACTAGAATCGTTCGGAAGTACTCAGATGCCCCCAGGACTTAAACTCTAAGGTAGTAGAAGTTTATCAATTTAGCTATAGCGCAGGGAGTAGGAAACCGGAACACTGGAGGCGGGAACCGGAGACAGGCTAAAGGCCATGGGTTAGTAGCAAGCAGGAAAGTCCAAGAACCGGCCAGAGGTCGGGCAGGTAGCAAACAGGCAGAGGTCAAGGGGCACAGGCGTATAAACAGAGTCCAGTAAACAAGTCACAAGGAAATAACAGGTAAGCAAATCTTAGGACAGCAAAGTATCCAAATGAGCAGGTCAGCAAACTGTGAGGCACACTAATACTATTACTGACAGGGAGGCTAAGCCCTATATGCCTTGAATAGTCAAAGCATCCAGTCAGAGTGTAAGGGCAACAGCCCTGTAATCAGCCACCGGAGGCTGGAAGTTAATTTGTCATGTCCCTGTGGGCTAATGAATAATTATTTATTTATCTGCGCATGCACCTGACTGCCCCCTATTACCTGGACGCAGCAGTTCTGATCATTAGAAGAGTGTCTCGACCATTGCCTAGGAGACAGTCAGGACTACATCACAGGAAGTCACGTCCCAGTCGTCATGACGACGGCTGGGACACAATGTAGTGAGTCGCGGCGGCTTGGGGCATCGCTGCGACTCGTGACAGCGACTATATATGAGGCAGGGTGGGCATCATCTATAATTAAATCATATGGATCTACTATTTCCTTGTTGATTCCAAACATAACACAGGATTGGTAATATATTACCTGCTGTGTGGTATATGCCTCTCGAGACCCATTTTTCCTAAATACTTCAATATGTGTGACATTGATCCTTTCTTGGCCTCTGCAGATAAAAGTCCTAATATTTATCAGCTACTGTGTATATTAGCATCTCTGTTATCATTGACATTTGTGGCTAGAGACACAGAACTAAGTCTCATTCATGGTACAGACCCCTAGTTAACTCAAACTCCAGAGGAAAACCACGTTATCTTGAAAGTACACACTAAAACAACTTTTGATCAATGCATTGTAGAATGTGAACTGGTCCAAGATACTATGGGGCCTAGTCTGAGTATGGTATGTTGCCTGTCAGTCTATCTTAATCTCACAGCCCACTAAGAGGGAAAATATCCCAACTGTTTTTGACCGAAACTGTTCCGGCCAGTCAGATTCTATACTATTAGGGGTTTAGGGGGTGGTATCAATACAGGGGGTCACTCACTGTGGGGTGGCAAATACCGTTACAAGCAGTTATGCATGCTTATAGCTGGCCCACGGCTCAGACTTTTGTAAAAGATTGCTGAAGACCATTTTATTTACAAAGATCAAGTTTCTTAGAGCAACCACCATGGTAGGTGGAAAGCCTTCTGACAAGCAAAATGCAGGTTTACAGGAATCTATGACCTGCAAAATTGCTTTGTTCTAGGGAAATAGGATTGCCACCTCACAACCACTTCCATCTGCGCAGCCAACACCAGTTGTCAAGTCTGTTGTTTCCTCTAGAGATATATCTGGCTAACATTTATTATTATATTTTATGCTGTTTTGGTTAGGTGCAACAAAAAGGTCTCAGACTAGTGCGCAAACAAGTCAAACTGAAATTAAATTTTACAGCTAAGTTTGTTCTACAATGGTAGAGAGTTCTAGAGCAGCTGCCAACTGTGAAGATAACAAGTATTTGCAAGCTCTTTTACCTTGCCAGCTGACTAGTTCACCTCGGTACACTTGGAAGGTTTGGAATTATACTCTTTAAAGTAGTATAAAGGGTTCATTGTACAAGCCTACTAAACAACCCTATCCCAAAGGGGCTATATTCACTGCATCCCTTGAATAATCTACCACTCAGCCACATGTTCACTTCTCTATCTGCAGGGTAGGAATCAAGTCTGATGCCTTCACGATATTGGCAGGTGCACAAAGTGAAAAGGTCCCCAGAGCTATGACAGATGCAGCATGAGAAGCCCAACATGAACTGTAACCCCTATTCAGTACTGTCCCAAAGAGAAAAATTCTGTTGGTGGAGTGTTGCCTCCTTTTATTCCCGATCTGGTTCCCAGGTTGGTGTGGCTTCAGCAAGTGTTTAGGTAACTCACATGCTCTGGTTTGGTGCCTGATCATTGGAGGGCTCTCACTTAGCCTCCCTTGACTTCTCAAGTACGAGTAGGGACCCTGTGGTGAGCAGCTTTGGGCAGTCTAGCTGAACCATGGGCACCCACTTAACCAGTGGACATATGGAGCCCCAATTTAACCTTATGTAGTTTTTTAAGGTTATTTTGTGTCTGGACTGACAGACACTTCCGGTAGATCATGGTATACCACTAGTGTAGGTAGTCCCTCAAACTCTCTGTCAGCGGACGGTGCAAGTACTTGGGTTGACACCAAATGGCTTGTTGCATCTATAACCTCCAGTGATGGTAGTTCCTTAAGGGGACATGTTAGGGGTTCTCACAGCACCTAAAGAACTCACCTGCTGAACTTCAAGAACTGTAAATCAAAACATTTAAAATACATACTAAGCAACTACCCAAAACATATAAATACTGCAACTGTTGGTGTGAGGAGAGCAGGTTTAACCTCTATTTCAATGTGCCCAGTACCCTGCTCTTGCAACAAACTTCACCACACTATTTACTTCAGAGATCTAGTGTTCTGGTTTCCAGAGATGGTTGATTCTTTGTCCTTCATCCCCCTGTTATGGTTTACTTTTCAATTTTATGTTCGTGTCATTCATGGACACAAATCCTTGACAAAAGCTTGTACTAGCTGAAACAAGGTGGATCAAGAAACACAGATACCGAAGTTCCCCATTACCAGGCAGTTAGGTGCGTTCTACAGAGGAATGCATTTTACTCAGAACACAGTATCGAACAGCACGCTCTGTTCACAAACAATGTACGTTTTATAACTGTATGTAATTCGATTAATTTGGCACTGACAATTATTAGTCCACCCAAGGAGCCACACTATTCGAAACAGCATTCAGGAGCAACAATCAGAAGAAGACCCTACAAACAGCAGCTTATGTAAGTGACAGACAATGGAGGGCTGGCAAGTTTTAGCCCGGGGGGCGAGACTGGACTCAGCAGAATATTGGGGACATTTTAAAGAAAAAAAAATGCAGATGGCCCAGTGACCCAGCCAAGGTAGCCCACTATGGGACCGGCCCGGGCCTCTGGTATTAGAGGCCCGGGCCTCTTTTTCTTTGCATGGTAAACTCTCTATAACACAATTAGACTATAGTATAATATATATATATTATAGTATACTATGTTCCAAAGGTTTTAATCGCTTAGCTAGACGATATTATTAACCTTCCTTGTTGCGTATCAATGCAAAGTAATCGCCATGCTAGACAGTAATATTAAAAAGCTGCATTGCGTTCTTTGTACAAACTTTTCGCTACACCTCCCACATACGCACACTTCCCAAACACACTTTGTTAGTACAATTCCCTATCGCTGGCAACTTTCCTAGATACTTTTAACAAATGTACTTTACTTATTATAACAAAACAAAATCTATTATATATATTGTTATATTTAAATCTGTGTGTAAGGAATTACTCTGATATTTGCACCTCCAACCACTAGAGGTCTCTGCATTCGTAAACTTGCCCTTAGATTTGCTCTTATCTAAGATGGTCAGAATGGAATCAAGGAGAAACCATCCTGGATCCTGTTTCCTATAATAGGCACTTCCTGGATCAGACATGTGCTTTAGTAGTCTGCCTGCTGAGTGTTAAAAACTCACCTGTCCCCGTTCCTGTGCCGCGATCGTCTCTCTTTCCCGGTCTCGGCAGCGCTGGTCACATGATCAAGCAGGGCGTGGAATTCAAAGCTCCAACTATGAAAACCCTGCTCTGACACCTGGGCAGCATCAGAGCAACTTCCTCCGTTCCTGACTTGGCGTTCTCAGTGGGGATTTCCTTGTGTACCAGACCTGTTTTGCTGACTTCCCAGGCTCTCCTTTCCAGTATACCAGACCCAGGCTTGTTGACCACGCATATATCTGTATCCCAGTGTACCAGACCCAGGCTTGTTGACCATGCACATATCTGTATCCCAGTGCACCAGACCCAGGCTTGTTTACCACGCATATAACTGAATCCTGTGTACCGAACCGGCTATCCTGACTCCGCATATCTCTAGCTTTCCTGTGCACCAAACCGGCTATCCTGACTCCGCATATCTCTAGCTTTCCTGTGCACCAAACCGGCTATCCTGACTCCGCATATCTCTGGCTTTCCTGTGCACCAAACCGACTATCCTGACTCCGCATATCTCTGGCTTTCCTGTGCACCAAACCGGCTATCCTGACTCCGCATATCTCTAGCTTTCCTGTGCACCAAACCGACTATCCTGACTCCGCATATCTCTGGCTTTCCTGTGCACCAAACCGGCTATCCTGACTCCGCATATCTCTGGCTTTCCTGTGTACCGAACCGGCTCTCCTGACTCTGCATATCTCTGGCATTACTGTGTACTGAACTGGGTATCCTGACTCCGAATATCTCTGGCTTTCCTGTGTACCGAACCGGCTATCCTGACTCTGCATATCTCTGGCATTCCTGTGTACCAAACCGGCTATCCTGACTACGTCTATCTCTGTAGACTTGTGTTCTGATTCGGCTACCCTGCCCACGGAGTGGTTCATTCATCTTCTGGCTCCAGTGAGATCGTGAGCTACCTCCCACATCCTTACCTCTAGAGGCAGATCAGTGGACCGCGACCTGCGATCCTCTGCACCTAAGCCCATCCCGCCTTGCGGCGGTTCTTGGTGAATACCAGGGGGTTCGTTAGACTCTGCACCACCGGATGTCCAGCGCTGATCTAGAGTAAGGCAAGTACTCCATATTATATTACCTAACGTTACATATTGTTACACTCATCTCCTGCTACTTGCTACACTTCCTTACATCCATGACTACCTGCTTGTGTACCGACCCAAGAAACGGTTGCCTACCTGCTTGTGTACCGTCCCGGCAAACGTCTGACTACTCGCTGCATATCTACTCGGCTATTGGGCTTCAGGTTATACCACCAGTATCATTACAAGATACTCAAGCCTTGAAATGGATCCTGCTGAAGATATTCCTGTTAAGCGGCGCGTGGCAAGTTTTACCACCATGCTAATTGAATGCCAGGCGGAGGTGAAATTCCTGAAGGACAGATTTTAGCTCTCGAGTCACAGGATAAGCAAGAGATTCAAGTTGTCTCACAAAAGGCTCATGATGCACATAGTGATTTCCAGGAATCTCTAATTAGGATATCTCAACATGAGAACCGTATAGCAGAGTTGGAAAACAGGTCACCACAAGTGCCTGTAACATGTCCATCCACAATGATCTCACCTTACTGATCTCTTCTCCCCAGTTCCCTATTATTTTGGGAATTCCTTGGTTGGCTGCAAATAACCCATTCATTAACTGGGAATCAAAGACCCTTTAATTTTCACAATAAACTCATACTCCCAAGACTAAGCCTAAACCCTCTATTGAAGAGGTGAGCGAGTTACATAATTCCCATCCTCATGTATTGGACCAGCTTCCTCCACAGTATAAAGACTTTTTTGATGTCTGTAATAAGAAGAATGCTGACAAATTACCACCTCACAGACTCTTATGATTGTCCGGTTGACTTGTTACATGGGGCTGCCATAACCTTTGGGCGTATTTATCCATTAGCTGAACCTGAGTTAAAGTTCCTCAAGGATTATATAGACGAAAGTTTAGAAAAGGGTTTTATTTGACCATGTCTCCAGCAGGTGCACTTATATTTTTTGTGGATACGGATGGTTCATTACGACCATATATTGATTATAGAGCGTTAATAAAGTTACAATCAAGAACTGTTCCGCGCTCCCACTAATTTAGGAATTAATGGAGAGGCTTTGCTTAGCAAAGATTTTCCACAAATTTCAGCAGAGTATATAAACTTCACTCTGAGACTGTAGCTGTGTCAGAGCAACAGGTGTCTCAGCTTGTCTGACTCCCGGTCCTTGTTCGGTTCCTGTGCTCGCGCTCCCCGAATTGCTGCCCTGTTCATTGACTGCTTATAAACTAGAACCTGGCTCCATCCTGACACTCCATCTGCCTCCTGATTCTGCTACCACATTGCCTTCTGCGTAATAGACTCCAGCTCTGTTCTGAATATCCTTCTGCCAGCTGACTCTCTACCTCATTGTTCGCCTGTGTACCAGACCCCTGCATGTTCTGACACTCCACCAGCAACCAGAACCTATTATTAACCATTTGTGTACCTATTCAGACTCAGTTTCTCTTAGCACTAACACAAGCTTCTCTGAAAATGCTCTGGTTTACAAAGCCAGAGGTGAACAATTTATACACTGTACAGTTATAAAAAGCAGTGACATCACAAAGATACACAGTTACAGTATTAAGGTTTCCATTCATAGGTCAAAGGGTCTTGACATCCCAAGAAGTCGACGTTGCATTGGTGGATTCCACTAGTCACTGTTCCTTGAGATTGCCAGGTGTGCTTCTTCAGATTCCCACCTCCTGACCTGTATAAACTGTTTTTTATGATCCCTGTGAACTGGTTATTTGGTGTGTGAAAAAGTGATATTATTTATATCTAGTGTTAAACTCCAACATGATATAAACAACAAAATTCAATCTTACTGGAAAACAAGACCAGGGGGTAAATGTATTAACATGCGGGTTCTTCAACACCCGCGAGTTCAGCGTCTTCGGCGATTAAATTTAAAGCGGCGCTGCATTGTAAAGGGAAACTTCCCTTTACAATGCAGCGCCGCTTTAAATTTAATCGCCGAAGATGCTGAACTCGCAGGTGTTGAAGAACCCGCATGTTAATACATTTACCCCCAGGTGCAGTAAAAGTACCTTCTGGATATAGTTACCTGGTAGGAGTCCTGAAGTGATTGGAGACCCAGTGGAAGGTAATCCACTAATATTGAGGGGAAAGCTGAATTGATTAAATGGGTCCTTAGGAAAGAAAACAATAACCAGTGGTTGAGCTGTAATATCTGTCCAAGTGCAGTGGATGGTGCCAAGGGCACGTGTAAAAAGAGAGGTTCAAATGCCAAGTTAGAGTCCCTAAGTTAGAGAGTAGTTAGGAAGCAAGTAGAAATTCCAAATCATATCCAAGAGAATGGTCAGAGGAAAACAGGCAAGAGGTCCCAGTCCCCAAGTAGGTCACTTTGTATCAAAATCAGATTTATCAAGGGGGTGGCAAGTAGAGTAGTCGGATGCAAAAGCGTAACCGGTCTGGTGCATAGAAATTACTGGTTAGATTAAGCAAGGAAATAGCAAGGTGAATGTCCCGCAAGTAAATTTCAAAAACCTATTAATCTATTCACAGCTGGTCTTTTATAGTGTAGAGCAGTGGTAGAAGTGGGGGTGTATACAGTGGTGTGCCATACCAACACTTCTCCTACTGCCTTCATTGTAAAACTATCAATTTCCATTCACTTACATTCCCATTAAATTTTTGCTTAATTTTCTGGTCTTCAAACACATGTGGAACCCATGTACTGCGCATGTGCTGGCCGAGTCCACAAAGGATGCCTTTAATCGTGCAACCAGGCAGCTAAACATGTCTGAGCCATACCTGAGCACCAAAATGGAGAAGAAGAAAGCCCCAAGGACTTATATTCTGTGTCTGGCATTGAGATTGGATGCCTGAACCCCGGACAGCATTGCAGTAAGCGACAGTACCCTCTTCCTCATAAGTCACCTTCAATGCGCTCCTGGCTTAGTCGGATACTGAAGAAAAAAATGCTGCACTAATTTAGGAGCAGGCACGTAATTAATGGGTTCCCATGATTGCTCTTAAATGTCATAACCTTTCCCCTTTATTAAAAACTATAGTTGATTGTGAAAGAAACGAGAATCTCGACTTTTTTCAACAATGTATTTCTTCTGACCACAGATTTTAACTGGAGGTGCAGGAATTTGTGATGATGTCACTGGAGCTGCTGGCCTAACCTGAGAGACATGAGAAACTGGATGCATTTCATACATGTCAGCTAGCCACTTGACTACTGACTCTGAAGGTTTTGCTAGGATTGAAAAAGAACCAATGAAGCGCTCTGCCAATTTGTGTGAGGAATGACTTAAATTAAGAGCCATACCTTATCTCCAATGTAAAAAACATATTAAGGTCTTCTGTGTTTATCAGCTTGGGTTTTATGCCAGCTTTGGATATCCTTAAGGTTAAGGTTATTAAATGGACTCTAAGAACTTGTAACTTATTATGAATGTTCTGAATAACTGGTATATCACATCCTAAAATCTTGGTAGGAATGGGTTGTGGATGGTAACCAAAATTTGCAGAAATGGGCTACATTGAGTAGAGGAGTGGATTGTATTATTATTAATATTATAGGCAAATTCTGCCATTTTAAGCAGTTCTACATATTTGTATTGTTGAAAGTTGGTATAGAGTCTAATGAGTTATTTTAAGCATTGGTTTACTCTCTGTTTCACCAATTGGCTGGGGATAAGTGGTGGAAAGATTTAGATGGATATGTAAAGATTTGCAGAATGCCTTAAAGAAATGTGACATAAATTGCACTGCTGGAGATGATTGATTTTGGACAACTTGTAAATATGTTTTGAGAAGATCTGTGCTGTTTGAGAAACAAGGGGATATTTTTTAGTGGGATAAAATGAGGCATTTTTGTAAACCGATCTGCTATGACCAAGATCATGGAAAAACCATGTGAAAGGGGAATCTCAGAAATAAAGTCAATTGAGATATCTGTCCAAGGACCAGTGGGTATAGGCAAAGATTTAAATAAACCTGCTGGAGGTGAACGAAGAACTTTGTGTTTGACACATTGTACACATTAAGGTATGTAGATCATCATCATCAACTATTTATATAGCGCCACTAATTCTGCAGCACTGCACAGAGAATTCACTCACATCAGTCCCTGCCCCATTTCAGTTTATAGCCTAAATTCCCTAACGTACACACACAGACCAGGAGACACTAAGGTCAATTTAACTACTAGTATGTTTTCGGAGTTTGGGTGTAAACCGGAGCACCCGGAGAAAACCCATGCAAACACGGGGAGAACATATTTACTCCACACAGATAAGTCCATGGTTGGGAATTGAACTCCCCAGTTCTATGAGGCAGAAGTGCTAACCACTAAGCCACCATGCTGCCTATGATATGTACATCCTTCACCAAGTGAGGCACCAATAGTAACTAGAAATAAAAGATCAATTGTTTTATAGACTCAAAAACATACTGGTAGGTTAATTAGCTGCTATTAAATTGCCCTTAGTCTCTCTCGGTCTGTGTGTGTGTATGTTAGGGGGTTTAGATTGTAAGCTCCAAAGGGACAGGGACTGATGTGAATGTGAGGTCTCTGTGCAGCGCTGCGGAATTAGTGGCGCTATATAAATAAATAGATGATGATGATGATGATGACTCCAGGATGACCAGCAATTTCTGGGCAGTGGTAAAAGTAAATACTTTTTTGATGAAGCTGATGGATGGGAAGGAAAATTCTGGGAAAGTCAGGTAAGTCAACCATTCACTTGTTCTTGGACTTCTGGATGCTGTATTTTAAATCTATGGAGACCACTCCACTTTGTAGTGGCAGAAATATTTATTTTTCTAAGACATTGTCAGATGATGGTAACTAATATCTTACTGGGACAACAAGCAGATGTTTTCCCAAGATGTTATGAGAGTATTTAAATTGTGTGAATAAAACATCTGCCTTTCCATTCTGGGTTCATGCTCTATATATCATAGAGAAATTGAAACAGGAGAAAAATAATGACTAGAAGGTCTGATGTGAGTTTAGTCATTTTTGCTGTCTTTAGATATTCAAGGCTTCTGTGATCAGTGTATATAGTCATCAGAATCTGGTTATCTTCAAGACGATAACATCATTGTTTTAAGACTAGGTGGATGGTTAATAACTGCCGATCTCCGGCAAAGTAGTTTTGATCAGTAAACGAAAGTATCTTGGAGAAAAAGGTACAAGATTTGCTTTATCACTTGCCTCTGTGAAAAATGCCTACTGCATTTATCAGAGGCATCGACTTACAGGATAAACCGATGATTGGTGACAGTGTGAGCAAAGAACGGTGCAGTAAAAAAACATTCCTACTGTTAGGAACCCCTCCAGCCGACACAACACAAGCCGGAATCTACTCTGCCAATCAGCTGTTCACTGGAGCCCCTGATGGTGGGGACAGACTGGGCCGCAGACTGACAGAGGGTCGTGAAATGTGTACCGGCCGGGGAGAACCCAGGCAAGAAGATTCAGGTCCACGCAGAGGCAAGGGCCGGCAGCAGACAACAGTATCGGTAAACAAGCTGAGATCAGTGGTCACAGGCGAATAGCAGAACCGGTAAACAGGCCAGAGATCAGGGTCACAGGAAACACGAGCGAAAGCCAATTCAAAGCCAGGGGTCATACACGGGAAATCAGTAGCGGTCTCAGAAGACTAGAACAGGAACAAGCAGGTCAGCAGACTGGAGCACAGAAGCTATAACCGGCAATGAGGCAGCAGACCTCATTGCCTTAAATACAACACACAGCCAATCAGAAACCTGCCCCTAGGCAGAGCCACTTTTGCAGGTTAATTGCCAGACCCTACAAGGACCAATCAGGACTTAGCCCTGAAATCACACTTGCAGGCTAATGCCTGCTAATTCAGCCACAGGCTGAATCTTGATTAACTGTCCCTAAAGAGCATGCGCGCCCGGCTGCCGGGACGCGGCGCTGAGGAGGCGTCCGACCATTGCCTTGGCAACGGTCGGGAGTTGAAGGGAAGTGACGTCCCGGTCGTCATGGTGACGGCCGAGACGTTGGGGCAGACAGGAAGCGAGCCGCGGTGGCTGTGAGTACCGCCACGGCTCGTGACAGTACCCCCCCCCCTTGAGGAGGGGTTAAGGAACCCCGACATCCAGGTTTCCTTGGAATTTTTTTGAAAAACTCCTTCAATTGCTTAGGGGCATGGAGTTGTCTCCGCGGAACCCAAGACCGCTCTTCTAACCCGCGGTTCCTCCACTGTACCAGGAAGTGCACCTGCCCTTGCACTCTTTTGGAATCCAGGATCCTTTGGACCACATATCTCCGTGGTCCATTCGAATTTCTCCCAGGCACACTTGGAGATTGGCTCGGATACAGTACAGGCTTCAACAATGAACAATGAAATGTGTTGGGGATCCTTAACGAAACCGGAATTTTTAATCTGAATGCTACGGAGTTAACTTTCTTGATAATGGAGAATGGTCCAATGAACTTAGGGCCCAACTTTTTGCAAGGCTGTCTGAGTACCGCCGCGGCTCGTGACACCTACACATAATTGAAAGCATTCTGAGTGTTTCTGGACCAGACAAAACTGATTTTCTTCTTCCCATAGTTCAGTTCGTGTAAAAATAAGATACACCAAAGGAATGGCAAGTAGAGTAGTCAGGTCCAGTACACAGAAATTACTGATCAGATTATGCATGGAAAACACTAAGGTGAAGATCCCATAAGTAGACTTCAATAACCTAGCAATTTACTCACAGTTTGACCTTTATAGTGTAGATGCTAATTACTTGATTTTCTGCTTTTGGAACGCATGTGGAATGCATCTACTGTTCATGTGCCAGCAGGGGCGGATCTAGAGAATATTTGTACCCGGGGCGATGTAGTGGGGGCGATTTAGGCCCCGCCCCCTTTTTTGACATCTGAGGCTGCCGGCGGCTGCACACTATGTGCAGGTCCGTTCAGCAGTGACAGGCAGGGACAGTGTGCTCCCCGGATGCACACTGTCCCTGCCTGTCACTGCAAACGGACCTACACATAGTGTGCAGCCGCCGGCAGCAAGCCCCTGCTAGGGGGGGGGGGGGGGCGATCGCCCCCCCCTGGATCCGCCACTGTGTGCCAGGCAAATTTCTGGATCCACGAAGGATGTTTGTTTAATCTTGCGGCCAGACATCTAAACATGTATGAGCCATACCTGAGCGCCAGAAGGGGGTAGAAGAAAGCCCTGGGGACATAAGTTCTGTACCTGGCAATGGGATTGGAAAGCTGAACCACAGACAGTGCAGCCGTTATTAAAGTCACATAATTATCATTGTGTATTCAAATCTAATAATCCCCACTGTACCTTTCTGCAGATGAAAACTGTAAAGCTGTCAGTCACTGTCTACCTGTTATGTTAGCGAACAACCCCCCCCCCCCCCCCCCCCTCACAAACACTTCTTAACATGGTAGGAAAAGAATGGTGGATACATTTATTAAAGTGTACACATTTAACTCTGGTATACTATTAATCTCAGCTATACACAGCCTTTGATACACATTATATACAGCCTTTGATATACATATATAAAATAGTGGTTTTACATTTTAAATTGATTGGTACACATAAAAATTCCTAGGCGTGGATGTTAACATTGTATACATTTATATTTGCTCTCCCTGTTTGAAAGTTTCCCATTAATCCAGTGACTCTTTGATGAAGTGGTCTCTAGAGCAGAAATACACTGCCACATGAAAATGTTTTGCTGTTATAAATAGCAAATCTATGCAGGTTAATACACTGGTGCAATGTTTTTTTTCTTTTATTTGTCCAACATAAAATCCTGCAGTGCGGCGTTTCACCTAAATAATAAAGTATACCAGGAAGTCTGTAAAAACTACTGGGCAGATTACTTGAGGTGGCAGAGACAGTATTTTCACCTTGAAACCCTGTCACCAGACTGTTTTCTCAATACCCAGGGCTGGTGAAGGGCCCTGGGCAACCCCCCACACCTCAGGTGCTGTGCTCCTGATCTTCCTATCCTCTCTGCTTCTTACTTTATGTGAAGCAAGTGGGAAGAGCAGTATCTTCCATTCCACTGTATCAGAGTGGGAGTGTGGTGCTGGGATATGACATTATAGCCCAGAACCACGCATCCAGAATTACTCACCTACTCTTTCGGAGTGTCGAGGAAACTTCCAAATTTCTGGGACTTCACCCAGTGTCACGGGCACTAGGAGTCTTTACCCAGGGATCACCAGGTGATAGGCTTACCAGAGCAGTATAGGTGGTAATATGGTACTCTGGTAGCAGGGTGATCACGGAACAGGAAAATAGCAGATGATGAGATGCTCAGGAAAGTCTATGACTAGCAGCACTGGCAATATGGAGGGAATAATACACGAGGAACTGTATGGACAAAGGACACGTGAAGGTAGTCAGTGGTCTGCGGTAGCAAGTTGTACCACTGCTATAGTGAGGAGGAATGTCCAACAGAAACGAGGAGGTGATGAGAGTCAGCGGTCTGCGGATAGCAAGTTGTACCGCTGTCTGAGTGAAGGAATGGAATCCAAGTGGAGGTATCCGGGGAGTCAGTGGTCTGCGTTTAGCAAGTTGTACCACTGCTATGTGAGAGGATACTGGAACAGGTGATACTGGAAACAGGGATCAGTGGTCTGCCACTAGCAAGTTGTACCACTGAAATATATATGTGAGGAGGTGCACGGGGAGAGACTGCAACACAAGATATACACGGGCACCTTAAACTTGATCCACAGTAATATGCACAATATATATATATATATGACTGAACAGCACTGCAATAATAGAAAGTCTCTTGAAGTAATCTGGCACGAGATAACACAGTCAATGATGGCAATAGACTCAGCGGATAGCAAACTCCAGAGGAGAACCAACACAGTCCAGCAAGATATGCAATACACCAGCACAGTCAATGAGAAGTATGCATACCGTGGTTCAGAAGCAGGCAGTCAGACAGGAGTGCAGAGATACCTGAACGGCCGGAGGACGGCAGGATACAAAGTCCCTGGATGGGTGAAGCGGTGGTCTAGTAGGTGCAGCGCACAGGTAGGTAGACCAGCAGGGAAACAAATATACAGGAATCAGTAGAGCGTGGAACTGGACTCCTGGAGGACCCTGGAGAATGGCGATGGTCTAGCAGAGGGGAAAGTAGAGAGACACGAATCCAATGCTGACAGGCGGGTAGAGACCAGCGGGAACACAGGAAAGCGTGGAGAGCGGATCAGCAGTAGATGGATGAGTAGAGCTGAGGAGTAGCAGCAGCAGGTCTCTGCGGACACACGGAGGTAGCCAATAGCAACCAGCAGGTGCAGTAACGATGGCACACGGGAAAGCAGAGTTGAACTGGAACTAAGCGCACAGAGGCAGCGGATAGGAATCAGCCAAACAGTCACGATGAAACACAGACGAGTTGCAGGTTGAAGACTGTAGTGCACGGAGGCAGCGGATAGGAATCAGCTAACAGTCACGATGAAACACAGACGAGTTGCAGGTTGAAGACTGTAGTGCACGGAGGCAGCGGATAGGAATCAGCTAACAGTCACGATGATGAACAGGTGAGTGGATGTGGATTGAAGACTGTAGTGCACGGAGGCAGCGGATAGGAATCAGCTAACAGTCCCAATAATACATGGTAGAGTTGAAGTGGTTAGAAGACTGTAGTGCACGGAGGCAGCGGATAGGAATCAGCTCACAGTCACGATGATACACAGAAGGGTAGATGTGGTATGGGAACCACAGGAGTAGAAGTGGTTTGGAAACCACAGAGGTAGAAGTGGTTTGGAAACCACAGGAATCAGCAGCGCTGAATAAACGAGGAAACACCTTCAGAGACTCATGGGGAATGAGACTCCAAGATCAGGCAACGTGGTGTTGACCACAGGTGCTTAATATAGGGAGTGTTGCCTGATCTGCCAATTAAGTTAAAGGAACATACACTGAAGGATTTAGAAAGGGCTGCGCATGCGCAGTCCCTCAGGATGGAGGACGGCCACGGTTCCTAAATGTCCGGGAAGAAGCACTCACAGTCCGGTGAGTGACACCCAGACTACTTGGAGAGTGGTGTGGCCTCCTGGATACTGTCCACTTCCCTAGTGAAGTAGGCATGGACGGGACTTGATGTCGAATCGCGTTGCCTTGCCACTTGTCATTAGACCTGCTTTCTGGGAACTCCCAGAGGAGAGGATCCAAAAGCTGGCAATTATGGTTATAGACCTTCCTTGACCAGCAGCTGAGGGCTTCACAGGAAAGACCCTGCCGTCTGCTGCTCCTCCATGTTAGTCAAGGGATTAAAAACATTAAATGAGTGACATAACTCATTTGGTGTTTTAGGAGCCCTCTAAACTTCGGTGCCCTAGGCCACTGCCTTAAGTTGCCTAGGGGAAGCGCCAGCACTGCCAGTATCTCTACTTCTACGCTTCTCAGTTTGCACATGATTAAGTGTTTGGTAGTATGCGTACCATAGCACATGTTATGGAGAGAAGAGAGCAGTTGGCAGAGATACTGGATATATGAGTGCCAGCACCCTGCTGAATAGCGTAAATGGTGGAGGTCCTCAAAAAGTCATATCTACTTGGAAGAGAAAGGGAATTAGTACAGGGATTATTTATAGTGGAAACTCCTTTATAGTGAATTCCCCCATAAAGTGAAATCCAGCACTGACTCATCTGAAAATCAATCTTGAACTTGTTCCTGGAATTTGAATGTTAATATCCATATTCTGGAATAGTATAAAATGTAGCAAGCGTGTTGTAACAGGTGAATGAGGAACAACACAATAATAATATACTCTGCTGGTTAAATTGGTGCATTTAGGCATGTGATCTGTGTAAGTAGCAAAGTGCTGCAGTTAAATTAAAGCACAGGACACAATCCGGTTCTGTTTTAATGGCAACAGCCCTCAAATGAGGCTGCCCAAGCAAACACTGAAATCTGTCCTCCTAGAGTAAACAACTCTTAAGAAGGACAGTAGCTTATACAGTCTAAGTAAAATATCCCATACCATGTGATAAATTGGCTACTTGTATCTGTACTAATTGCAATTTACTATTTTGCAAATTGGTGACTAGAAGTGCTTCTCCTATTCTAGGTGTATTCTATATTCACAGGTCTCATTTAGGTGAAAGATAACATTTTATAAATAAAATGTAAAACTATATTAATTATATATCAATTCTTTCCATAATATGAACAGATATATACAAATAAATATCATAGATTTCAACCAGAGAACGTAAAATAAAATTTTTTCAAATGACCTGCTGCAGTTTGATTCTCTACATCCCTACTAGAGCCATCTTCACCGTCTATAGCAGTTCACCAAATACGAAAACCTGCCAACACCCTCCTGTGAAATACATCCAAGTGTATTATTTAATTCTGGTTATTAGATATACATATATGTCATGTATATGTCGTTAAATAAAACAATATATGACTATAAACATCCTAGTGCAGCGAGTCTGACAGCAGGGAGTGGGCGTGGCTAGGGCACCTGGAGCTCTTGACATACGTTTTTTTCCACCAATGGCTGAAAAGGCGATTTGTCCAATCGGCGCAGAGCGTTGCGGTAGAGCAGGAAGGGGGCGTGACTTCCGTTGTCAGGAGAAATGTCCGGAGCTGGAGGTGCGTGTGCTGGGTAATAAGGAGGCGGTGTGGTGGTGGTGGGTGCCCGGCTGTTGTGGGGTGGTCTGAGCACAGGTAATGGTGGGCAGCGGCGGGCCTGGAGGGAGTGGGATCCGGGTACATGTTGGTGTCCTAGTGACGGGAGGTGAGGATGGAGATAAGAGCAGGGTGGAGGCGGGTGATAACACTGTGCTGATGATAACACAGGACACTGTGTACCAGACATGACTGGAGGGAGCAGTGGTTGTACATGGCTGCTCATGGGGTCATGGAATGACTGCTAATCACCTGTCTGTCACTGTTCAGGAGAGAGGGGCTGTGCATAGAGATCAGCCTGTATTGGTAGTGGGGGATATTGGTGTGTTATTAATATATAGGTTACTGGCATCTGTTGTCATCCTGTCCCTGCTTCTGAAGATCAGCTGGCAGCTTCCTGAAATGTCATTTGTACCCCCCGTCTCCACATACATTATGTCCCTTTACCTGACTATGAATTACATTATTATCTGCATGATGGCATGCTATGCATATATTACCATATATAGTCTCATCTGCAGCCACTAAAAATCTTAGGCTTATAGATTTTATAGTTTTCATATGCATGTTCTTGGTGTGCTGTCTTGAAATTTAAATGTTCTCCTATGTACAGTACGTTATTTATGTGCCATATCTAAAATGTAGTTTCTGGAATTTACATATTTGCTCCTGTTCATGTTGACATTGGAATGTCAGTAGTATGAGCCTCGGTGTCTTTAGTAGATGTTGTTTAAAAATGGCTTTTGTTTTTTTTAACCTCTTACTATCTATTCTTGCACAGTTTATCTTTTCGTAACTGCAGTCAACTTAGATTTAAAGGGTATTTGCTGCCCACTTATCAGACTTTTACATACTTATATTCACTTCTTATGTAATTCAGGATCTGAGATGAATGTTTCTATCCATGAAGCTGCATGTGTTTGGCAGATGACCATGTCATGTGATGATGCTTTGTTTCTCTGAAACAAGTTGTCTATTGATTTAGTGTGTTATAAAAACAATATTTACAATAGTGATAAAGTGTTACCTGAGTTTTGGGCTATATTACAATTTGCCCTAAGCAATTTTCTTAAAGACATTTCTGGGCATGGAAACAGATTGTATGTCTGTTTTCCATAGTTTGTTGATTTGCGTCACTGCCTTAATAAGATCACATGCTCATCTTTTCCTTCTCCATTTGCAAAAGCCTGGCATTGTGTGTTAATCTATTAATGCTGAACAATGCATTATTTTATGATATGGGAAATACAGTGTCTGTGTGCTCTCCCAAAAGAGGTGCCTCAATGGCATATAAATCTCTGAAAATGAGTGCATCATGTTAAGAGACTCTGCAACCGCTTTTGGAATCCTAATGTTAAATTATGCTCCTTTTGCTTTAAATAATACCTAGTGCATGGTAGGTGGTATAACTTATATTTTAGATGTCTTCTGTGCACTGAAAACATTGGTTACTCAACCATGTGTTCTTGTTTCTTCAATAGAAAATCTTATAGAGATAATATTTCAAATAGCCACTTATGACAGTTTGCTAAATATTGCTTTTTCAATCATTCATAATATCTACATTTTTAAAGGTCTGGGACAGTGATGTTTTGGTTTGTATGTCACTTAAGGATGTGTTGTTAGCGGGGAAAGGGAGCCATGATATGGCTGAGATAGAGTAACCATTGTTAGGTGATTGATGATAGAGAGTAGATGATGGCATCAATATTGTGATGGCATCTCTACTATTGTAGAGATGGTGGGGTATGTGGGAAGTGTGCATTGATGCGGACACAGTATCTAGAGAAAGTTATTTCTAATGTACATTTTGAAAATCTAACAGTATATACATTGAAAAACTGTATTTGCTGGTGTAGAAGTGATTGACAGCAGTATGACATGTGAATTGTAATGCAGTGGCAGATGAGGCCTGATGATTACACCTAGGGAGAGGTGAGATGCAGTATGATGAGGTCATGTCTGCTTGAGTAACAGGGAAAGGCTTACAAATGATGATATGACTAACGTGTAATATAAAACTTGATAATAGTAGAGTTTTTAATGTTGCACTCATAGAAAAGTGTGAAGGAAAATGTCCACCCATTCTATGGTGTATTAATAGCAATAGAATACATTGTACAGCACATATACACCTGAAAAAACTTAATTACGTGTATGTCACTAAATCTATCCAGCATGCTATCTCTCCTAACCCTTTGTTGGTTACCGTACTAAATATCACAATTTGGCTGTGAGGGAGCCTTTCGGTGAAGCGATTTCCTCACAGTTTTGGAAGAAGAAATGTTTTGTACAGACTGGTGTATTCTCAATCAGGGGAATGATTATTGATGTTACTGTAATTAATTAGGGAAACAACTGATATGGTATGCTGTGCCATTTCAGCCTTTTGCCCTATATCCATAGGCTTTTTAGCTCTTCGCTATTTTATTTTTAACATAGTTATAGTAGAAAGGTGCAGTGAGACTTCACAATGCATATTTCATTAGGGCTCAATATATTAAAGTTTTTTTTTTTTTTTTTTTTTTGTTTTATTTTTTAAACCTAACCTGTTAAAACATGAAAATTATGCTTCTAGGAAAAACTTCTGAGGCTTGCTGCCTAAGTCATCACAGAAATGAAAGGTGTGATGTAGAATTTCCACTAAGCACACATTTTCTTCTGAAGGGGAGAGACTTAATGAAGTCGCCAAGGATGTGAATTTGGGAGTGTTTATGCTGGATTTCTATGAATCTTATAGATTATCTTTAGTTTATGCACATTTTGCTTTAAAGAATATCTAAAACAAGCTAGTGATTGTTACCCTGATACACTTCATGGGCCACATGGGCATCCTCTAATCTTCAGGATGGCCGCACTTTACGTCTAATCTCGACAATAAATCATACTTTCCTACTTTGGGCAAGTTATTTCCGGGAGAGCGGTGTGGCTGTTGGGGGCGTGGTGCGACCAAACGCGTCATTTTGGCCCCGCCACCAGCGGCGGACATGTCGTTTTGTATCGGGGGCAGGGCCTAAATGACACGATTCACTGTGAATCGCGTCATTTTGCAACGGCAGTAGCGGGATGCGGGAGATTTGCCATCTCTCCCGGGAGTCCGTGAGACGGGCTTGAATTTCGGGAGTCTCCCGGACATTCCGGGAGAGTTGGCACGTATGCAATAAATTTTAAAAATACATTTAATGAAAGAAAGATACCTATCTGTAATCACATATCAACAGACATTTTAAACAAGTGTTACAAGCTAGAAGAAAGAAATCTGACAATAAAGCAGGAAGGAACTGGAGGCCGCAGGTGAAGGCTTGGAGGGCTGCATAGGGCTATCTGTTGCACATCACTGTACTTGGTGGTATAACATATCATAGATTCTTGCGGTGTGCGGAATACATTGATTACAAAACTGTGTTCTGGGGATTAGCAGTAACAGAGGTATTGATTATTATAGGTGTTCTGGGAAAGTCTGTACATTGTTTACCTTACAGGGGTAATATTTTCAAACCATTACAAATTTGCAAAATATCGTTTTTTTTTATGATTCATAATATCTAAATTGTTAAGACTAGGACAAGATTGTTTGGATTGTCTGTCCCATAAGGGTGTGTTATGAGTCATTGATGTGGAAAGTTACTTAATTAGAACAATGATTTTGCTTCTTTGTACATGTCTTATATTTGGTAGATGTATAAGCATGATTTCTGCACAATGTGCTCTTTGCTGCTAATAGACAATAAGCCACATTGGTTTAATTACAAAAGAATAACCCTGCATATAATAATTATTTTCTTAGTGTTACATTCATTCATACATTAGAGGTCTTGGAGTGCCAAGCATATTTTATCATCAACAGAAATTTAATTTTGGTGGTTTTCACCAATGCAAGTGTATTTTAAAGCATATACTATGTTTCAATGCTTGTTAAACTAGGTTTTATTTAATTTATTTTTTTCTTTCTTGTTATTGCTATATCTTTAGAATGTGTTTCTTTGTACTCCAGGTTACTGCATTTCATATCAAACATCATAGAACTCTAATGGGCCAAGAGGATATCTGTACTTAAAACAGGTGAGCAAGTCATTTTCATAATGTGATGCTTTGTAGTCTGGGCTTATAGTGATGCAAAGCCTATGACCCACTGACTTTAAAACCAGAAAAAAAATCTACGTTTTGAAGGTGGAAAGTGCTCCTGTAGTTAGATATTATGTGTAATGAGGAATGTTGATTCATGTGAATGCGTCAGCTGTTGGCATTGCACGCTGTGCTTTACAGCTCAAGCACTTGAAAGTGTTCCCTATTGAGTTACTGCTCTAACTAGGTGACTATCTATTGTCTAACTAGGGGAGTGCTTTTCACCACTGCAGTGTTCTGCTGGAGAACCGTGGAATTAGGAAACACTCTTTATCTCTTTCCTTACTTGAGGCATTGGTATCACAATAAAATGTGATGCTTCAGTCTTCAAAACATCCCTGACAATGACAGCATTACTTGACATCCTTTTCTGTGAATCCTTGCTTCCGGTGTTATTTCATGATGTTTATAATATGTTTGTTCCGGGATATTTATAAATAAGCAAGCTGCTGTTTGAAGAACTGGTGCTTCTAAAGTGGTGTTTATTTGTATTCTGTTTATTCTTGGTCTTTGTCCTGGTTTGAGGTAGAGAATGTTTTTGCATTTTAATGTACACAAATATCCATTTTTAAGGAACATTTTTTCTTTTGCATATAGCATTTTATGAATATTATAAAATGCTGGTATTAAATCATATGTGTTGGAAGGAATGTGGGAAATGTATATGCTATTAAAATGTGCTCTATTTGGTTTAGCAGCTACCCCACAAGACATAACCGCAGATGAGGTTTGTTCTCTGTGCATTAGGTAATATTAATATGGAATTCTTGTCCCTGGATTTTGGTGTGAGTTTTGTGCGGTTCCATAGAACTGCTGATTCTCGGCGCTTTAAAGCCATTGTCTTCAAATGGCAATTTTATTAATTTGTCAAATTTATTAAATGGCAAAAGTGCAGTTTTAAAAAAATGACTTCAAAGCGCCGGGAATCGGCCGTTCTGTGGAACTGTCGCATAGTAAATATACTCCTTGTGTTATATGCTTTCAATATAATCTGACAGTGCATTCTACTATCTGTAATCAGAGCTGGATCATTCATTAGTCAACGTGGGCTGCTACCTAGGGACCAGTGGTCACTGATGGGCCGGGGTTACTGTAACCGTTTTTCTTTTTTGACAAATGTAGGAGTCTCAAAATCAGTATGTTGCCTAGGGCCCCATTCGGTCTTAATCTAGCTCTGCCAGCAACGAAATATCTGGATTGAAGCACCACTATATTTATTTCCTTTCTAGATATTCCTTCTTTATGTGTGCTGAAAGCCCTGCTTCCCATCTCTAGCTTCTCCACTCCCCTTACAAATTGTAGGTATAAGTACTTAATTTCTGTATCATATATACGTTTATGTGCAGAATATGAGCTGGCACCCTCCTCCGTTCCGTCTAACACTAATACACACATCATACCACCTTTTGTTCATGGGCCATTCCCTTGCGCTGTTTGCTTTTCTACTAGGTGCTTTCCAAAATCAGCCCTTTGTTTTTGATGTCTGCCCCTTTAGCCATTGTCTGTCTTGTTCCAAACTGCATAGACACCTTGTGCCACCTGTATCTCAGTGATGTCACTAGTACCTAGTAAACTGATTCTCATCATAAATTTATTGGTTTAGTCACACAATGGCTGCCTATACTTTTTGTTGTTGAAAAGTCTATTTTAATGTCTTAAATCGCTGATCTAGCCCTTTTTAATGGAAAAAAAAGTGTTGCTAGCTGTGTGACTTCAAGGAGGATGAATGAAGCTTGGTAAAAGAGTTGTGAAAATATAGTAAATTTAAGGTGGGCCTTAAAAGCCCAAAAAAACTCCATGAAATGCTAAATACTTGAGATAAATGTCAAGCTGCTGGAGCTTTATATAAGGATAACACTGGATGAATGTTTGAAATATAGACGGTGCCCCGTGCATTTGTTCTGTGTCATGGCATTCATTGTTTGCATTACTTCTAAGAGCTACTTGCATATCTGCTTGCTGTGTTATTATGAATGCTTCAGTACATTTCTAAACCTTGGGATTCTGTGTGAATTCTTATTCTTCTTGAATTTTACTACAAGCGCTTAAACAAAAAAATAGACATGTTAAAATGGCACCAAATTTTCCTTTTTTCAATCAAACGCCTTTTAAAGTAAATGTGTATTATGCACATTCATGTGGTTTAAAAATATCTTCAAAATCAAAGACAATATAAATAATAATAAAATAAAGTATTTCCCTTTTCAACTATTTTTAAATATCGGAAAAAAATTAAAAGTTCTTCAATTTGGTTTAATCTCATTGATAAAGAGCACATGACACATTTTACTTATGTTTTTGCATAAATAAGTCTGCGTGAAAAATCCATTTGCTACCACCCCTATATAGAAGCATATCCTTCGACAGTTTAGTCTGGAGCATGCATGTTTGTGTTCACGTCCTACCAAGGGCAAAAGGCAGCTGCAGTGGAAAGCCTTGCGAAAGAGAGAAATCGATCAAGACCTAAAAGATATACAGTTTCCTAGAATTTCCCAAGAAGGCCGTAGAATCTCCCTGTAATTATAGCTGAATTGGATGAAACTATCAAATCATCCAGCCCTCCTATGAAAAAGTCCTGGACCCAATGGGTTTTCAGTCGCCTATTATAAGACTTTTAAAGATAAATTAACACCCATCTTTCTACAGACCTTCAATGAGATATCTGGTGAGACTGGTTAGTTTGCACAACCCATGGAGGCACACATTATTGTCACCCCAAAGGAGGCAAAGGCCCCTTCCCTATGCCCCAGCTACTATCTAATGTCACTCCTCAATATAGATGTTAAATTGTTTGCCAAACTTATCACAAACTTTCTCAATGTGATTCACACCCGATCAGGTGGGTTTTGTGCCAGTAAGAAGGGCACAAGACAACACAACCAAAGTTGTAGACATGTCTCATCTGATCTTGACCTTGAGAACTCCAACCATCCTTCTATCTACCAGTGCCAAAAGGGCCTTTAGAGTAGTCTGGTGTTTCATGACAAAAGTGCTTGGGCACATGGTAATGGGTCCATCCTGTTTGCACAAGATCTTATCCCTATACAAATCCTCATCGACTAAGATAAAAATTAATGGCATCTTCTCGGAGTCCATGAATATCTCCAACGGCACCTGCCAGAGTTGCCCTCCATCCGCATTCATTTTTGTTCTCTGCATGGCCAGGGCAAACCATCAAAATCAGGATGTCTCAGGCCTTATTATGGGTAAGAAAAATTACCGCCTAGCCTTGTTTGTCGATGACTTATTAACATAATCACAAACCTGACTTGATGGAGAAGTTCAAAAAAATTATTCATCTATCAAATTGTCAAATGAATGACAAAGTCGATGGCCCTAAACACTTCAGTGTCTGATCGTATGATAGCGGGTCTTCAGGCTGCCTTTTCACTTTACGTGGCAATCCTCCTTCCATATCTGTTATCTGGGGATAGCTATTGCTAGAGACAATGGTCAGTTGTTTAATCTTAACTGTTCCCCTCCTCTGTCAAAAATTCGTAGACACCTGGAGATATGGTCTTCGCAAAAGATCTCGTGGTTTTGGAGACTCAACAGCATAAAAATGAATGAACCTGATGTTGTCTTCACTCTGCAGACCGTTCTTTTAAGAAACCCACCTAAATTCTTTGACCTCCAGAAGATTGTTAAAAACTTTGTCTGGGGGTGCTAAAAGGCCAATATTTAAAAACACAATATTGTTTAGACGCAAGCATCAAGGTGGCCTGCAGCTTCCCATGTTTTCGAGTTATCATCACGCTATATCTCTTGGAGGATTCATGTAATGGACTAGGGAAGATGGGCATAAGTAGGGGGTAGAAGTGAAAAATTCTACTCTAAAAACCCCCTTACACATACTACTTTCGCTCTCCAAAGTACCCAGAAATTATAGGCCCCTCAATTGAAGCTTGGAACAAGCTAATGGCATGAGATTGTCTACACTCGCCCATCTTTTCCCCCATACTACTCAACCAAGATAACCCTCCTGCCCTTACACAGGGGACTGATGCGGTTGCAGGAGTCACAAGACTAGGACATATTTTCCCATTGGTGGTCTATGGGAAGATGTTGTAGAGACTCAACATAAATTTGTATAAGGCTTCTGTACATGTGTACTATGTGGTTACAAGTATTTCTAAAGCAGATGGAGATTCAATGAAGCACCTGGTTCATTGTATCATTTTTTTTTTTTTTTTGCGGGAATTTGATAACATTATCCCATTTTATACATAGTTACGATAGTCCGGTAAAAGATAGTTGGACAAGAAGTCCCGGCTGACACATGCTTCTATCTTATACATGTATCCCAATTTCCAAGTACAACAAAACTCTATTGATACACTTGAACAACACACGCCTCCTAACAGGCGTATATACGTATTTTTGCATGTGCCACAATTGCCCAAAAATGCACATTTAGAGCATCTGCATGCCCAGACCCTGCTTGCCAGGCCAGGCGCAGGTGGGCGTAAGTTCCAGAATCATGCAAGTCTATATAGGAGCATATGGGTGCACATACTTTCTGGGTATGTGCTGATGTAAACTAGTGTATGTGCCACTCTGAAACAGCCCTGTTTATACTCTGCTTCTCAGCTCCTAAATGACCTTGATGTACTCCAATGACAAGTTACCAGGTTGAACTGAGCAATAATTGAGCACTTCTTTACCCCATGTGACTTCCAAACTGTTTTTATTTTTTCCGTCCATTACAATAATGACACCGTTTAGTTGCATATATCATTTACCAACGAAATGCATTTACTTTTCTAAACCAGAAAATGCAATTCTTATTGTTATTTCCCAAACGCCAGTAATGACCTACAGTTGAGGTGCATAGACAACAATAGGTGATTTTAAAGGAAATCTCCATCCAAAACTTGAAATTTAGTTATGTGTGGAACTCTGTTTAAACTCATATGCAGTGGATTAGCCTAGCTCTAATCTGGTGTCTGTAGGTACTCTCTTCCATGTTCTGAATTCTGCCCAAAACAAAATTTTGTTTAATGTAATTTAAAAAGCTTGTGCTTGGGCAGATTTAATTATGTAGTTTCTTTTTTACTCTTGCTTTTAAGACTTTAAACTTGGGTAAATATTCTGTTATTTTGGCAGCTGGTGTAGTTTAGTAACCTTCGTTTTTTTTTCTTTTTGTCTTTTTTTTCTTTTTTAAATCGTTTACATCCTAAAACTCAGCAGCATGCCAGAGATTACCATGAAAAACTCCAGAAGCTGAACAGAGTTATGTTAATATGCTCTCATTGTTTGGCTAGTGTAGTTGCATTTTAATGTGCACACAGTCCAGCCTATATCCACACAAGCACATAAAGAAATGTTTCTGTTTAGCTATGTGGATACATGGCTGGATGACCTTAGGGCATCTGTTGCAGGAAATCTCTGAATCTAATAAGCTGGATAGGGAAATTGAGTGTACACAAGCTAATAACGCCTGTAGCTAATAGGAGCCTTGATTCTGCAGCTCACTTGTTTGATTTTCCTCCTCTCTATGGAATGAGAAGCTGCTTAAATCCCTTGAGATTTGTTGTAGATAAATGAGGAGAAATTTTGTTTAGGTGATTAAATAGTCTAATGAGTGCTCCCAGTCCTGTATTTGACTTCCTGAGACCAAGAGCAGACTATCCCCTTAGTAAAAGTAATCTAATAACAATTTGACTGGTGAGGTCACATGCTTTTGCGCAGTTGCACCCCCTCATACAGGTAAGCACATGGATTTGTGAGCACTGATGGTTGTCTGCAGGAGTTCAACTGTTTGGGGAGAGTTAAACCGTTTGTGGGGAGTTCCTATCTGAGTACAGAGCATGACTTTAGTCTCTAGCCACAAGATGCAGTGCATAACTTGAACTGTTATTTCTTCCTGATGCCAGTAAGTGGAAAAGCCACCAGGTGTCTATGTAATGGACAGCAAATGGAATCATGAACTGCACACAACAACGTGGTGACATCTCCAACAGGTGTATTTATTTCAGTAAGAAATGGAAGACTAACCTTCCGTGGCCTCTTAAGTGATCCTGAAGAGGGGGCCACACTCCTCCAGAACACATTCCTTCTTTTCTGCCCTGTTGTAACATGCCTTATAACTTTAATACATAAAAGTCAAATAATATAAAATCAGTAGATTGGAATATAATCTTTTTTTGTGCTTATTATTGTGTTTTTGCCAGAGGAATGCACCTTAAAATGCCAATATGTACAGAGACTTATCTGCAAAACATACCATGGACTATAATGTTCAGACAATAGTGTTCTGCTGTGAAGCTAATATGGTGAGTACCAGGCCTTCAGAACTCAGGGCATAGCTAATACATCATAATAAACTAGTAAGTGGTTACTGTGCATCCTGTTCACTGTTTTCAAGGCACATTGCTCTTGTTTAGCAATGCAAAGCAAAAATGCTTTTTAATTTTTTTTATTTTTTTTTGAGCTAATGTTTTTCAGATGGATCTGTTATCTGGTTATCTGTATGTTATCTGGTCCTATTGATCCTTCCTTTTTTTATTTTTACTAATTTAATGAATATATATAAATAAGGTTTAAGTAGTGTATGATTTCTTGTAACTTTTTCCGTCTGTGAATTGGAGCAAAAGGTAGGGCAATACCTCATTTAAAATGGGTTTGTACAAAAAAAATAAAGGTTTGTGTTTGTGTACAGTCATGGCCAGAAGATTTGAGTGACACAAGTATTGGTTTTCACAAAGTTTGCTGCTTCAGTGTTTTTAGAGCTTTTTGTCAGATGTTACTATAGTATACTGAAGTAAAATAACAACAAGCGCTTCATAAGTGTCAAAGGCTTTTATTGACAATTACATTAAGTTTATGCAAAGAGTCAATATTTGCCGTGTTGACCCTTCTTTTTGAAGATCTCTGCAATTCGCCCTGGCATGCTGTCAATGAACTTCTGGGCCCCATACTGACTGATGGCTGCCCATTCTTGCCTAAACAATACTTGGAGTTTGTCAGAATTTGTGGGTTTTTGTTTGTCCATCCGCTTCTTGAGGATTGACCACAAGTTCTGAATGGGAATAAGGTCTGGGGAGTTTCCTGGCCATGGACCCAAAATTTCGGTGTTTTGATCTCCAAGCCACTTAGTTATCACTTTTGCCTTATGGCAAGGTGCTCCATCATGCTGGAAAATGCATTGTTCATCACCAACCTGTTCTTGGATAGTTGGGAGAAGTTGCTCTTGAAGGATGTTTTGGTACCATTCTTTATTCATTGTTGTGTTCATAGGCAAAATTATGAATGAGCCCACTTCCTTGCCTGAGAAGCAACCCCACACATGAATGGTCTTAGGGTGTTTTACTGTTGGCATGACACAGGACGACTGATTGTAGTGCTCACCTTTCCTTCTCTGGACAAGTGTTTTTCAGATGCCCCAAACAATCTGAAAGGTGATTCATAAAAAAAAAATGACCTTACCCCAATCCACAGCGGTCCAATCCCTGTACCTATTGAAGAATTTCAGTCTCTCCCAGATGTTTATCCTAGAGAGAAGTGGCTTCTTTGCTGGCCTTCTTGACACCAGGCCATCCTCCCTCCAAAAGTCTAAACCTCACTGTGCGTGCAGATGCACTCACACCTGCCTGCTGCCATTCCTGAGCAAGCTCTGCACTGATGGTGCCCCGATCTCACAGCTGAATCAACTTTAGGAGACTGTCCTGGCGCTTGCTGGATGTTCTTGGGCACCCTAAAGCCTTCTTCACAACTGTTGAACCTCCTCTCCTTGAAGTTCTTGATGATTCGGTAACTGGTTGATTTAGGTGCAATCTTACTAGCAGCAATATCCTTGTCTGTGAAGCTCTTTTTGTGCAAAGAAATGATGACTGCACGGGTTTCCTTGCAGATAACCATGGTTAACAGAGGACGAACAATGATTTCAAGCACCACCCTCTTTTTTAAAGCTTCCAGTCTGTTATCCTAACTCAATCAGCATGACAGGATGATCTCCAGCCTTGTCCTCGTCAACACTCTCACCTGTTTTAATGAGCGAATCGCTCACCTGATGTCAGCTGATCCTTTTGTGTCAGAGCTGAAATGCAGTGGAAATGTTGTTTTTGGGATAAAGTTCATCGTCATGGCAAAGAGGAACTTTGACATTAATTGCAATTCATTTGGTCACTTCATGACATTCTGGAGTATATGCAAATTGCCATCATAGAAACTGAGGCCGCAGACTTTGTGAAAAATAATATTTGTGTCATTCTCAAAACTTTTGGCCATGACTGTATGTGTGCGTGTGTATATAACTAACACACACACACACACACACACACACACACACACACACATCATTTTCCAGCACATCCCACAGATTCTCAACCTGATTGAGATCTGGGGAATTTGGAGCCCAAGTCAACATGTTATCATGTTCCTCAAACCCTTCCTGTGCAATTTTTGCAGTGTGGCGGGGTACATTACCCTGCTGAAGAGTCTGCTTCCATCAGGGAATACTGTTGCCATGAAGGGGTGTACTTGGTCTGCAACAATGCTTAGATAGGTGGTACGTGTCAATGTTCCATCCACTTGAATGCCAGGACCCAAGATTCTCCCAACAGAACATTGGCAGGAGCATCACACTGCCTCCGCCGGCTTGCCTTCTTCCCATATCGCATCCTGGCACCATCCCTTCCTCAAGTAAGCTACACACACATCCCATACGTTGCACACCTTTTTATCATAGCCAAACATTAACTCATTCTGCATTTTGTGCTACAGTAGCTCTTCTTTGGGATTGGACCAGAGGTACTAGCCTTAGCATCAAGTCTCAATGATGCGAGTGGGAAGCAAAGTCTACGTTTTGTAGCTTTCCAATACACAGTTCTTACCCCACAGGGGAATTAAGAGTAGTGGTTATTTTTTTTTATTTTTTTTTAGCCATGTGGTACTGACAGCACCTTCTTTGCACAGCTGTACTGTAGTTTTCATAAATGTTCCTTTGTCTGATATTGAAAGAATAAGACCTTGATGAGCTCAAAATTTGTCTTTTGAATATTGGATGTGTGCAGCGAAACACATTACATATTAAGTAAATGTTTTTGGGCAGCTGTCTTTTAGATCTGTGCTGTCCCAAGTTTTTCATGGATTGGTACTACATACATGTCAGTGACATACTCAGAGACCAGATCCCATTACAACATCTTGCACAATAATGGTTATAGGTTTTTGAATTTTTTTTTAAACCTGTTATTTGAGAGACTGCAGTTTGAGAGCCCACGTGGGAGAGATCTTGTTATTGCTTTCATGCTGCTTTAAAAGCAAACGCATGAAGCAATTTTAATACTGTTTGTTCTGGAAAAAAAAATGGTGTTTTTAATAGCATCCATGTGATCCTCACCCTTACCTGGCAAGCCTCCGTAATGTATTTCATTTACCACAATATGGTGTAGTGTGGGTTTTTCTATGTTATAAATGTCTGTCTCCAAAGCTCCTGTTGTAGAGACAAGTTATTATTAGTAGGAAGCTATAGGTTTGAAGACGCTGCATACAACATTAGAGCTAAATTGTGCATGTGTGGCAAGGGAAACTTGTCCCTTTCATTGCTACTGTAATCACAAAGTTTTTATTATTATAAAAGTGAATCTATGGCTTTGTTTTACACTTCTTGATGAAGCCTGAACATGTTCTCCTTGAGCGTCCCCATTATGCTAAACAGTTTGCCTTGGCAGCCTTGCCTCCATTCAACCACCCTCTCACCCCTTTGTCATCTCTTTAAACCAATAAGAAGCATTGGGATAACAGATGTAAATTATGGAGGCTGGCATTGAGACACTGGTCAGCCCACTTGACTCACTAATACGCTGAATGGGCAGAATGGTGTCTCTCCAGTGCCATCCACCCTCCTCTGCAACCGCCATCCTTATGCTTTTCACTGGTCAGTAGCACAAATGGGAACTTTTTCTATGTGGTTTTTCTCTTGGGTGAATGGATGCTTTGTGGTTTTATTTTTTTAATAGCAATTACTAAAGCTCAGACTTTTCAAAAACAAGCAAAAAATCTGCATTGTGTGGGTGGATGTAGCCATTCCTATGGTGATTATTATTGCTGGAAGAGGGAAGTCTGAGCCCACACATTTTTTTCCAATTAAATATTCCACTTAAAAACCAGATCTAAGACCCAGAAGTCCTACCAAGAAACCTTCAGTGTTTAAACAATATTAAACTACTGTAGTGAAAAGAGAGGAACTTTAGTTATGATTAACCAATAACATAATTTGGGAGAAATAAGGCCTAATCATAACGGCAGTGTAAATATGTTATATCAAATGAATCCATTGATAAATTGAGCTACTACGGTGTAAAATATGAAGTCAGAGGGTCTGGTGTGTGTTTACCTGATACTTCTGCCAACGTCTATGTTAAAAAATAACAGCACCGCTTTCAGAGAAAGCTGAGCAGCTTCAAAGGCTCCTGAGGTGAATTGCATCCTGACCTAGGAGAGTTTTTTTGACACCGAACGAGACTTTGGACTGATAGGAGCGAGCCGTTCACAGCTTGTGGTCTTACACAAGGAGATCACGTGATGACTTCCTGTATCTTATGTAGTCAAAGGCAACACATAAAGGTTCTCTAAGCAGGCATATAGAAATATGAACTTCAAAGAAAATGCCTTCATATTTCATATTTTGGGAAATTTGTGTGGTACTCCATACTGAGGGGCAGAAACCACACCAGCGGTACCAGGGAACATGTATTTGGGAAAGGTATGTCATATTGTTATAATCCCATAATATTTGGTATTTAAATGTGTGAGAGATTATGTCCGATGTATTGACAGGAGAGTTATGTTTCTGGGATATATCCGAGAAAAGTTAAGACAGGTCAAAACTTAAGAATACTTTTGAACAAAATCTAGGTGACACCCAAGGGAGATTTCCGCCCCCACATTAGAATTCACACTGCTTCTGTGAATGTCGTCCCATTTTGCTTAAAACTTTTGTTGTGAAGGGACAAACTCTGTCTTTTGGGAAATGAATCCTCATTGATAAGCCAATTTCTCTTGGCGCAGATTATGCCAACTTGTCTGTAAGTTATACTCTGAATTTTACCCCTTGATTTTACCTGTTACACAAGATTTTATTTGTATGGCAATTGTTTATTTTATATAACCTGTAAGCATTGTACTTTGTGTATTAAATCTAACACTTAATTAGGGATGTCCTTATTGCTCTAAACAAACTCACTGCCTGACTTGAAGAGAGAGATTGCTTGACCATGCTAAACCTTTAAATACTGAGTGGTGAATTGTGAATACATCTATATACCAAGCAGAGTGTGTGCCTGCATGCACATTTGTGTCATAGAGCCTTGTAGAGTTAAGTGTTAACCCTTTGATTGCTGGTGTGTGCCTTGCTAACTGTGTGTAACAAGGACTGCTCATTGTGTGCCAGTGTGAGGCTGTGTATTGGCATCCTATTGCCCTTATTCAATAGGTGGTGGCAAACCGAGGTGGGTATGGTTGTGTGAGCGTTGTTCGGGGGTGATTCAGCAAATCTGTAACCTGTGCGATAGGTGAGAGGAAGATTGAGTGCTGGAATCGTGTGTAACCCCACACAGTAAACCCTTCCAAGTCACAAGTGCGCAGAGTGCGGGCTGTAAAGGCAGTTAGGAGAGGTTTTTTGACAAAATAGAGGTAATATTTCGTTTGAATGTGTGAACAATATGATAAGATATTAAACCAGGAAGTAGCTAGAGGGGGCTATTCGTGACAACTACATTCCCTGGTTTTTTGCTTATCTTGTCGTCTTTGTTAATTGGGACTCGCTCACACATATGAGCTGGAAAAATAGATACAAATGCATGAGAATGTGTTTAGATGTTTTGATATGTTTTCAGTGCACTTTTACCAGTACAATGCGTTTTAATAATAATAATGTTCATTTAACGCATGCAAAATAGGTCCCTCCACATCATAAAACTTTACACAACACTTTCTAATTTTCGAACATAAAGGTGGGAAAAGGCCCACAAGAAATCATTTATCCTATTATTTTTTTTTTATTATTTTTTTTTTTAAATCGGGTAAAATGTCACTGCATTATTTTTTTTCCTTTTTCTTTACATTTAAACAACAAAAAAGCCCATAACATTAGGCTAACCCCCAACTATATCCCACACAGTGATACAAGTATTGTCAAGTATTCATATACCATGTGATCAGAAAAAGCAAAAAACATTGACATTCACATTTCCAAGCAAAGATATGCATAGTTTCAAGATACAATGAGATAATAGCACAACTTTCATAATACAAAATATAATCGTTGACCTTAATAACATAATAGGCGGCTGGATGTCTGCCCCGAGCATTATATTAGGAGAGCTCCACCTCCCTCAATCCCTCTTACATATGGGGATATCCTCCACCTGTACCATATTCTTTCATACTTATCCACTAGGTTCCTGCTAGTATACATGAACTTTTCATGGCCGACTGTGTCGTTAACAAGGTCGATCCAGCTACTCAAAGTCGGTCCTTCTGATGCCATCCCTTTCCTAGCTATCACCACCTTTGCCAACTTAAGTAACGTGTTAATAAGCAGTCTAATAAGTCTACAGGTTTTTTTGTTCAAGCCTAAACCGAATATACAGAGTTTTGGAGTCAAGGCCACTACTCCCACCTCCAATCTTTTAATACAATCCTTCACCTCTCCCCAAAAGGATGAAACCAATGGACATTCCCAGAGCATATGCCAAAAGTTCCCTTTCTCACTCCTACACTTGGGACACAACACTTTCTGACCACCACTGAACTTAAAAAGCCGAAGAGGGGTGAGATATGCTCTGTGTAACAGAAAAAACTGAACCTGGCGAAATCTAACTGATGCAGTGACCTCCCTTGGGCTACATATCACTATATCCCATGCCTAAGACGTCCCAGATCACCCTCCCACCTGCATCGCAGCTCCGGCAAGCCCCCTTCACCAGATCCTTCCACCAATATTGAATACAAAAATGAGATTTGCCGCCTTTGGCCCAACCTTGACAGTTGCACCCTTAAGGAATCTGCACTAAAGCTCGGGGTAGCTCCCCAAAACTGCGAGGCCAGAGCATGTCTTAACTGCAAATATCTATAAAAGTAACCCCTAGGTAGTTCATGTAATCTCTGGAGTTGCTCGAATGAATGTAATATACCATTCTCATACAGTTGTCCAATATGTATTATATTGTAGTTTCGCCAAGCTCTAGCTCCCTCCATATTAGTCCATTCTCTAAAATCCAAATTAGCCCATAGTGGCGTGCACGGATCCAAATCCAATCCACCTCCAATCTGGGATGACAATCGCCAAACCTTCATGGCCTATATTAACAAGGGGGAGGCCCTCCCGACTTTTCTTCCAGCCAGAAGAAACTGCACACGTGCATGACTAGATCCTGTCTCGGAGACCAAAAAGTCATGTAAGTCCAAACCCTGCCTCGACCTAAACCATACCTCAATATGTGTTAACTGGGAGGCAAAATAATAAAGCCGTAGATTCGGCAAAGCCAAGCCCCCCGACCATCGATAACGATATAAGGTAGTAAGCTTAACCCTTGCTCTCTTGCCTGCCCACACCAAAGAAGCCATGAGACGTTCAATGTAACGAAATGTGCTATGGGGGATATAGACCGGCGACTGCTGCAAAACATACAAAAACTTTGGTTGAACTATCATTTTGACCAGATTAATTCTACCTGTGACCGACAATGGCAGCTGCTTTCACACCCTAATCCGGCTCTTAAGATAATCAATCTGATTCTGGACATTACGCTGGATATATTGACCCATATCACTAGAAATCCAGATACCAAGATATTTAAATACCAGGGTCCATTTAAGAGTAGTCTGCAAAACTTTCAGACCTAGCTAAATAAGCTAAAAACCTACCACACTTATCCGCTTCAAAGTATTGAGTATGTTTAGCAAATAGCAACTTACGCCTTGATTTATCTAGCAAATAGTCCGACCATTCTCTCTGTACCGTTAACCTAGCCATCCTATCAGAAGCCACGCGAGAGGAGAGATATACCTTCTCCAACTGCACAACCTTTTTCCAATCTATCGCCTTTCAACCTAGACTCTCTCTTGAAACAGTTAATGCTTCTAATTAAGGAGCCTCTTAATAAAAAAGCCTTAAATGAATCCCAGACTAGAGGCAGAGTCCACATTGGTAGCAAAGTACTCTTCCCATTGGGATTCTAAAGTATTTCCATCCTGCAATATTGTCAACCAAAAGGGGTTAAGCCTCCAGAATGCTTGACCTCGAGAAACATTAAGTTCAACTGTTAATATCAATGGAGAATGATCTGAAATCCCCCTTGGTAAATATGCAACATCAGAGACAACCGGCAGTAGTTCCCTCGATACAAGTCCTAGATCAATTCGGGAGAAAGCATTATATGAAGTGGAAAAACAAACCTCTGCCGGATGCCTCAGACGCCACACATCCACCAAACCCATCTCTTCCACCAAATCAGCAAACTTTGATCTTTTAGCATGTGTAGTATCCCCCACCTCCCTCCACCTATCAACATTAGAATCCAACACATTATTGAAATCCCCACAGCAAATCACTAGAGTATCAGGAGACAGAGAGAGATAAAATCACTGCACTTTTTTAGGACCTCACCATTATAGGTGGGGGGGGGGGGGGGGAACAAAAACTGCCAGTAGGTTTATATGTTTAGAATCAAAAATACCCCTCACAAAAACATCTACCTAATGGGTCCGACTCCACCACTTCCAAAATAAAATTTACTTTCTGTCGTATAAGGAGAGATACCCCTCTAGAATGACCCATATGAGTAGCATGATATGCCCACCCAACCGATGGTTTCTTAAGGGCCAACACTTTACCTCCCACTAAATGAGTTTCAGTTAAACATATAACATCTGCCTCATACTTTTTCATTTGGGATATGACCAAAGACCGTTTAATTTTATCATTTAGGCTGCGTCATTCCAAGTCAGGATTTTAATAGACCCCCTATTCATCTTCCCCGTCGCCATAACACAAGGGAATACACATGAGACATTTCCACATAAAAATCAACCCCCTCCAGCCCAGGCAGACACCCAGCCACCAGTCAACCACATTAGCATATAGCAAAATATTCAATCTCATCTTCCGGAAGTATTTGCATGAAGATAAAGTACCACACCTATCGCTGTATTGAGAAACCCTACCCCTCTCTACCCTATTTAACCAACCCCCCTCCCCGTATATCCATCCCCAACTTGACATACCTGGATCCCCTTATGACTATCCCACATCCCCCTAAACAGCGCACACACCTATCTCCACACAGTTATGGAAATACGCGTATGCACTGAAAAAAAAAGGAGAGGGAGACGGCATCCCTTGAAGCAAGGGGAATTGATCCTATTTTTAATGTGCTTTATAATGGTGTGCACATGGAAAGCATATTAATTGTGGGTAGGTGGGAATGAACCCTAACAATCTTACTGTTTAGTAATGAGAAAATCTGTCGAGTGAAAATAATTTTCTTGTAGGCCTCCATTTCCCAGGAGACTAAAAAGCGTGGGTCCCCAGATCACACCATTACCATGGTAACTGCAGAAACCACCGAATAACAAACCTGTTTAGAGACTCACAAAAATAGCTTTTCATTTAATGTTCAGGAAATTCCTATCTTTCAAGGTGTTAGTGTTGTAAGAGAATATTAAAGAAACATGTCTTAATCACTGATAAATGACTATTGAACACATAATTGAAATGTTCATATATAAACCATGAAATAAAGTACATTTCTCAGGTTTACACTGATGTTCTTATGCAGCGCTGTTAAAAAATAAATAAAATATTCCCACTCCATAATTCAGGTGCGGTGTCCTGCGGGCTCCAGGTGCGGTGTCCTGCGGGCTCCAGGTGCGGTGTCCTGCGGGCTCCAGGTGCGGTGTCCTGCGGGCTCCAGGTGCGGTGTCCTGCGGGCTCCAGGTGCGGTGTCCTGCGGGCTCCAGGTGCGGTGTCCTGCGGGCTCCAGGTGCGGTGTCCTGCGGGCTCCAGGTGCGGTGTCCTGCGGGCTCCAGGTGCAATGGGCAGTGAAGTATAAATACACTAGATATGTCCTATTACACAGCTTAGTAATACATAGCATTTCATATAGAGTTATGTCAACTATTTTGTTCTTTAGAGATCCATTTTCTACCATTCTTCTTGATTTCCCTTATGGTCCTTATCAATGTGGCTGGGGGCGTCTGCAATCTCTGCACTGTAAACATTGCACTGTTATTTTATTCCTACAGGAACTAACTTATGATACTCACTTAGCATTCGTTTTTAGGTAAATATTATATGATGAATTTATAAAAATCTTTATTTAGCTAGGACATAACCTAGCTTCCATGGAGGGTAGGAGTTAGTACAATTGGATGACAAGCTCACCATTCAGCTGTGTTGCCAGTGTTTGCGTCTGTTATGCGTTCTTACTAACATTAAAGATAATTTTCGGGGTTCCAGATGTGTTTACCCATGGTCAATGTAAAACATGGAACAGAATGCGTGTAAAAATCAGCGGTGGGGATGTGGGAAACAAAGCTTTCTAGTGTCAGACCTATTTACATGTAAACCTGTTAAAACACTTGTAAAAACAGTCAGTGGGTATGAGCCATAAGGCTGTGGGTACAAATCCATGGATAAGATATATGCTATGTATCCACCTCATGAGGAAGTATAGTGACAGGCAAGTGGGGTAAAAAGACGGAGCAGAGGGGTCTTTTCGCCCCAAAGTTTTGTTATTTTAAGGTCCGTGGGTAACTCTGTTTGAATCTAACCGGTGGAGCTCTTCAGGGGCCCACAACGCAGTTTGTGGGACAATACAGTAGATGCAATCATTTCTACACCAGTCACATTTAAGTTATAATGGGAATAATACAGTGATTTCCCTTTATGATGTGCACTTTAAAGTTTAAAGTAGAATTTGATGATCCTCATATCCAGATGTGTTTTTGCCTTCACTGACGATTATATGATTTCAATTACGGTCAAAACGACCAGTGACTTCAATGCTTTCCAAACATAAGGCTGTATTTTACAGACCTGACATCAGAATCACTCCAAATATTCGAGATGGCTTCGCTAGTCATATCAGCATATATTTTATATATATATATTCATGTATAAATAATGTCTAGGTGGAGAAAGATTGCAGAAAAGGGTGACACTGTCCAGCATTGCTGTAGACGTAATTGTTGAAGTTGATGTTTCCTGGTAGGAACAATTGGGTAGAGTTCTCCTATGTTTTCTGAGGCCACAGTATGTGTCCGTTCAGTACCCTTCTTTACCCACTCTCTGAACCTGAAATAACCTTCATATATCTATCCTCATAAAGAGCTTAAATTTCGTCATATTAGTCATTGACATCATTTTGTGACTTATCAGTTATTTAATGTTAACTTACATAATTATAGCTGACTATTTTACTAAATAAACTGTTGGGTTGAAGAAAGAAAATAATATTTTACATTTCACTAAGTCTATCGAGGACTTTGTTTAAATTTGTTTTATTTTCTCTTTAAATACGACCGCAACCTGGCCATGCCTACTTGTAACACACATTTTGTAAACTTATTTGTATTTTGGAAATATAGAATATCTACATTGTTTGTGAAACATTCGTAATGTTAATAAATAAAATAAACAAACATTGAAGTGTAATTCATAAAGTTACTGTAGACATCTTAAGTTTTTGTCCTTTTTTTTTTTTTTTTTTTTTGTATACAAGTCATATGTTGTCGCACACAAGCATATGTACCTTTCATCTAGCAGAGTATTCAAACAATGGTCCGCTATGTGATTTAGAACATTGAAAACATTTCTATCATGCTCAAAATATGTTCAGCTTGTACAGTCATGGCCAAAAGTTTTGAGAATGACACAAATATTATTTTTCACAAAGTCTGCTGCCTCAGTTTTTATGATGGCAATTTGCATATACTCCAGAATGTCATGAAGAGTGATCAGATGAATTGCAACTAATTTCAATATCCCTTTTTGCCATGACAATGAACTTTATCCCAAACACAACTATTACACTGCATTTCAGCCCTGCCACAAAAGGACCAGCTGATATCAAGTTGGTGATTCTCTCATTAATACAGGTGAGAATGCTGACGAGGACAAGGCTGGAGATCACTCCGTCATGCTGATTGAGGTAGAATAACAGACTGGAAGCTTTAAAAGGAGGGTGGTGCTTGAAATCATTGTTCGTCCTCTGTTAACCCTGGTTATCTGCAAGCAAACACGTGCAGTCATCATTGCTTTGCACAAAAAGAGCTTCACAGACAAGGATATTGCTGCTAGTAAGATTGCACCTAAATCAACCAGTTACCGAATCATCAAGAACTTCAAGGAGAGGAGGTTCAACAGTTGTGAAGAAGGCTTTAGGGCGCCCAAGAACGTCCAGCAAGTGCCAGGACCGACTCCTAAAGTTGATTCAGCTGCAGGATCGAGGCACCACCAGTGCAGAGTTTGCTCAGGAATGGCAGCAGGCAGGTCTGAGTGCATCTGCACACACAGTGAGGTGAAGACTTTTGGAAGATGGTGTTAAGAAGGCCAGCTATGAAGCCACTTCTGTCCATGAAAAACATCAGGGACAGACTGAAATTCTGCTAAAGGTACAAGGATTGGACTGCTGAGGACTGGAGTTGTCATTTTCTCTTATGTTTGGTGCATCTGGAAAAACGCTTGTCAAGAGAAGGAAAGGTGAGCACTACCATCGGTCCTGTGTCATGCCAACAGTATAGCATCCTGAGACCATTCATGTGTGGGGTTGCTTATTTGCTTAAGAACACAGCCATGAATAAAGAATGGTACCAAACCTCCTCCAAGAGCAACTTCTTCCAACCATCCAATAACAGTTTGGTGACGAACAATGCATTTTCCAACATGATGGAGCACCTTGCCATAAGGCAAAAGTGATAATGAAGTGACTCGGGGATCAAAACATCGAAATTTTGGGTCCACGGCCAGGAAACTCCCCAGACCTTAATTCCATTGACAACTTGTGGTCAATCCTCAAGAGGCGAGTGGACAAACAAGAATCCACAAATTCTGACTAACTCCAAGTATTGATTAGGCAAGAATGGGCAACCATCAGCCATTATGTGGCCCAGAAGTTGATTGAGAGCATGCCAGGGCGAATTGCAGAGGTCTTCAAAAAGAAGGGTCAACACTGTCGATAAAAGCCTTTTGACACTTATGAAATGCTTGTAATTTTACTTCAGTATAGTATAGCAACATCTAACAAAAAGGTTTAAAAAAACTGAAGCAGCAAACTTTGTGAAAACCAATATTTGTGTCATTCCAAAACTTTTGGCCATGACTGTAATCAGTAGCTGTATGTCATAGTATGAGCATTGAGTATAAAAAAGACCTTTCTCGAAGTCTTATGCAGTGAGCTAGAGTTTGTTCCGTAGACCGCGTGCTATGATCTCTCCCAGGGACTCTTACCTTGATACCTGTGAAATATACACAGTATGCTAAGCCTGCAAGAGAGCACAGTACAAATATGCCCCTAAAGGTGAGTCTTATTTAAGAAGGGAGCTTTGTTTTTATTTAAAAAAAAAAAAAAAAAAAAAAAAAGGTTAGCTGTATAAATTAATTATGGCTTGTGGTAAAATAAATGTTTCCTTATTACTTGAGTGTTTCTTGTTGGCAGTGAAGTAGTTACTGTGAGCTGTTTCCTGTCCTCTTGTTGTTTTTTGCCTTTCAAGGCCCTCTTCCCAACTCACATGGAGTAATGTCTGTTCCTCAGTCAGTGCTTTAATGGTGCTACTTATGCTCTTAAATTTGTAAAGATTACTCCCTTTGTACTAGATCATATCAAGGTTCCTTAGAAAGTGTTTCTCTTCCAAACAGGGACACATTTTAATGATCAGTGTTTCAAGCTTGGCGAAGGATATCTCTCTTTATATCGGTTGTGTTTCCACAAGCCAGTTAAAATACAAGCTGGCTTCTGAATAAAAATGGCTAAACTTTTATGGTGTTGTAGTTATAGGTATGTCGATTAGTATAACATACCAAGATATACTCTGACTTGTTCAAGTCTGTGTTGTAACTGGTTAAAGAATGGCAAAGTAACCAGAGGTTTACATTTAATGTGTGCACTGAGGGACATGATCTCTGCTGAACTGTGCATACATACAATCTAAAGTTCTAGTAACTAAAGCTGGGTACACACTACAGAAGTTTTTATGCCGAGCGATTTTACATGCGACCGATGGTCCGATCGCTCGGTCCATGGACTGCATACACACTAGCCTTGTTTAGGACGAGAAAGGGAAGAGCAGACTGCCCTTTAGCGACTTTATACAGCCATGTTGTCATGAGCAATGAATGTCAATTCGTACTCACTGTTGTGGATCGGTCGGAAGTTTATACACACTACACAACGGAAACGAGATTGGAACGAAAATATTAAACGGTACGACCAACCAAATGAGGCGACAATCGTCCATTTGGGCAGACTTTCGACCATCGTGTCACTGCACACACTGACTCGACTTTTGAACGAGCGGTCGTATGTCGGCTGTTTGAGCCGATTATTGGACGAAAACAGTGTAGTGTGTATCCAGCTTAACTAGGGCCTTGTTCAGGAAAGTAAGTTTTATAAGTGAGATACTGCAAATTCACAGATATGGGTGACCCAAAAATGACTTTGATGCTTGATAGTGATATTTGACATCGATATATGTTTTCTCCCCAACACCAACTGTGTGTGTGTGTGTGTGTGTGTGTGTGTGTGGTGTGTGAGGCCAGGCAACCTCTGAGTTGCCTGGCCTGATCTTGTCAAATTTCTCCATCTGTGTGTATAGCCGATTAGCTGTGTGTGTGTGTGTGTGTGTGTGTGCGCGCGCGCGCGCGTGGTAGAGGAGACTGCTGTCGGATGAAAACAAGGTGGGAGGTTCAGATCTTCAGTATGTTAACCCACAACCCCAAGCTGGCAACACTCAATCGTCTCTTTAGTCTCCGTAGACAGTGGTGGTGTTGGCAACACATGAGAGGTTTGTTTTTATTTGGGCTACCTGTACAGGTGTTGGTGCTTTTGTGCAACTTATTTGACACAAGAACACATTGATCACTGATTTGTGTAATGCCAAAAATTGTTTTGGAAAATGTTTAAATATTACATTGCTCTAGTTTTTAACTTGAATATGTTGTGTGTACACATGGTTTACTGAACATAAGTTGATGAGTGTGCATCGTATCTGTTCAGTGATGTTTCTGGTGATTTGTTAGGCTGAATTCTTCTAAATATACTGCAGAATAAGTAAACCACCAAGTGAGTAGAAGAACGTATTTCACTTCTCTAAAGCGATAGAGGTAGATTTTTATTTTATTTTGAATTCCTTTAATGTTAACATTACTTTAAGTGCAAAAGCCCATCTTGCTGTTTAAAAATATGTGGCTCCTTACCTAAAATTCTTTGAAAACAATATAAAGGATTTAAAATGTCCAGAATTCTGAACTTTCGTAAACCAGAGGTTCCCCCAGTCCCCTTTGCCAGCTGCTTCTTAGCTCACTTCTACTGTTGGTGGTCAACATGCTGCCTTTCCGAAATAAAGTCTGCTTTATGCGTCTCTCAAGGTTCCTGCTGACCAGGTCTTAATTGTTGCCTTTTAGTTTTATTCAGAATGCTGCACCGTAGGTACATATTTTGGGACCAGGTATTACTTTGGGATATTCCACCCAAAATGGAATTTTCAGTTTTTTGTAATAACCTATGGGATTTCTTTTGAGATATGCATATATTAGTGTGGGAGTTGACATACTGTGAAGTGAAATGTGTTTGCTTCAATGAAGGCCCTCTATTAGACACTACACAACATAATGGGTTATCGATTTGTCTTCATCAAGAAACAACTGTTAAATCATCTGACATGAGCTAGATATACAGATCTCTTGCGCGTATTTTGCTCTTTTCCTAATGGAGAAAGATGATCTTTGATCAGATGCCATGAGGGTAAGTATTTCACAAATGGCGGGACAGGAACACAACCCCCCCCCCCCCCCACTGCTCTGGTAGTAGAGTAATACTTTAATTCTACTGGAGTGTTCTGTAAAGCTGATCTGTCTCATACACAATTGCACATTAACCCTTTCTTTCACCCCTGTGCTGAGACAATTTTGACACTTTTTGCGCTTATCACATTCAGACTTCAACATTCATTATTTTTCTGTACCCACAAATCGTATCTTGTTTTTACGGAAGCTTTGCATTTTCAGAGTATACCACTCAGTTCTAACCTGTGGCACGGGCACCCCTCTAGTGATGCATACACAAGCAACTTCTTGCTGAGTAGACAATACTTTTACTGTTGCATCTCAACAAAGCCGCATACACTTCTGTCAGGATGACACCAGGCAATCTAACACTGACTAGACATAGTCCTCCTGTCTAGTCACGGGCCACTGTCTGGCATTGGTCATGCTGCACAAATGCACAATTCGGATTTAAATGCACAAAACCCCTCCCTTAGGTGTAATTGCTTCATTAGACCCTGTCCGCCACCAGTTTGTGTTCAGCCTAGGTGTTCCACTATGCAAGCGCTTAACCCTGTACGTAGCCTTCTCCTGTCAGCTGAATAGCTAATTCCTCTGGCAAACCATTCCCTTTGTCACTGACCTAAGACTAGAATGCACAGTAGTTCCAGAAAGCAGTGCAGCTGTGGAAAATAATGCATTTTTTCATTTATTTACTAAACAAAGCAAGAGTTGTGCAAACAGGTGAAAAATAAGGGATTGTCGCACCTTTCTGAATAGCTACATGTTGTCTGACCCTATTTGTAGACCTTGACTTTGCATATAATACATACAATTTGTTAATGTTTTAGCTTTGTTTGTATATTATAGAGGAAACACAAACTTAGCTTTTCAGACAAATCTTCAAGGACTGTGCTGTACATAATACAGTATTTGGCTATATGCATGCCCCTTCATGGTGTCACTTGGTAGTGAAGCACTTTGTTTTTTTGGCTGATGTGGAACAAGACAGAAAGCAGGTGTAGGTTAACGAAATCTGACTTTCTCTGGACTTTGCCTACTTTGCTGATGAAATTAAGTTATGGTGTACATAAGGGTTTTATTATTGTCTTGTGATGGTTTCATTTTAGTGTTATGTATGAAAGCTTAATTACATTTTGTGCATGTATGCAATAATCCCCCTCCCCCCTTTAAATTTAAGCCATTGTTCTGTATCTCATATCTGAGAATTGCACGGTAATTGTAGGGTCCATGTTATATATACATGATTAAGATTTGTTGTGTGTCTTCCCTGCTTTTGTGGAGTAAAGCTCAGGGAGTAGAACATAATATTATGTGAACATTATTTACACATCTGCAATAGATGCTTGTAGCCCATTCTGCAATAGTAACAGAATATGATTTCTAAATAGACAGAAACAAAGGTAGCCTGCCTGTAACTGTTAGTCTGTAGATACCATACATTCTTAGAAGAATATCCTTATCAGGGGCGCACGCAGGGGGGGTTTCTGGTACTCCAGAAACTCCTCCCCTCCGCGAAGATCGGGTGCTAAACACTGCCCCTACGTAGCGGCACTGTACAACAGCCGCGGCGCTGTCATAGAAGCGTCCGCGGCGGTGCTGTATAATACAGCACCGCCGGGGACGCTTCTTTGACAGCGTCGCGGCTGCTGTACAATACAGTGCCGCTGAAATCCTGCGTGCGCCCCTGCTTATGGAACATGAGTATACCAAGCATGGTATTCAGACATTGATCCCCCTGATGAGATCCAGAATGTTCTTCAGAAGCCCTCTGGAAACCCTATTTATTACAGACTACACTGAGACCTACTGTCAGTAATGAGTCTGTGGCCATGCTCTGCCATTAAACACTGTAAATGTAATGTTTGAGAACTATAGTTGGTACTGGTGTCCTATGTTTAGGGATGTTTTCCAGCAGAAAGACCAGTTGAGCTTGCCATTGTAGTCTGCGCATAAGTGCTCAATAAACAGACACTGTTTATAGCACACAATTCATAGTTGTACAGTATTGGAATATAAGACCGTTCTAGGTTTGTTTGCTTCATACCTACAATTAAAGATAACATTACATCAGAAACGGTTTAATTTCAACAAGCAAACATTTCAACAATAGCACTACTACAATGCATATGTATATTACTATATTCAAATATGGTATAGAAACGTTATTGAACACTCGCACTGTGATTCAATGTAAATATTAATTATAAAAATAATTTTATTAGCTATAAAAAGTACTATATATTCCCTAAACCACCTGTTGGTCTCTTGACGGCCCAAGATGTCATGGACAAGCATTATAGTTCTGGGTGATACTTGCACGGAAGATTTAGTATAGGCAGGAGGCATTTTCTTGGTCCAATCTAGTCTGTACTTGTGCACAGATTGTAAGAATGACAAATGCGTAGGCCAAAGAGCTGCATAGCATGGAATAAATACACAGCCAAATGTAATTCTTATTTTATCAAAAGCGGTTCAGCTCCCGGCAGTTTGCATGGCAGTAATCTCAGTTACAGAAGAATGAATAGTACATGAATCACCTGGCAGTTCTTTGTGTCTACATGTTCTGGTCACCTTTTTGTTACCTTTTTTTTTTTTCTTCCTATTTCTTAACTGCCCATTGCTTTACGGTGTGTATGATTTACTATGTGTATATTTGTAATATATGTACGTACATAAATCTCATTCTAAAACCATGCACATTAATATGCAGTTTGGGGGCTTTTACAATAGCAAAGGGGGAGACGCTTTTCTGGGAAAGCTTTCCACTAGATTTTGGAACATGGCTGTGGGGCTTTGCCTCCATTCAGCCACAAGAGCATTAGTGCGGTCAGCCACTGATGTTTGGCGGTAAGGCCTGGCTCGCAGTCAGCATTCCAGTTCATCCAAAGGTAGGTCAGTGGGCTTGAGATCCGGGCTCTGTGCAGGCCAGTTAGGTTCTTCTGGAAACCATTTTTTTTTTTCCTTGTTTTTTTGCTTGGTATGCTGAAACAGGAAAGGTCCTTACCTCAAACTGTTTCCACAAAGGTAGAAGCACACGTTTCTCCAGAATGTTGTTGTATTATTTAGCATTAATATTTTCCTTTACTGGAACAAAGGGGCGCAAGTCAAACCATGGAAAACTGCACCAGACCATTGATCCTGGTCCATCAAACTTTAGAGTTGGCAGTGAGCAATCGGGGGTAGAAAGTGTTCTTCTGGCATCTGACATACCCAAATTTGTTTGTCAGACTGCCAGATGGTGAAGTGTGATTTTGTCACTGTAGAGAAAGCGTTTCCATTGCTCCAGGGTTCAGCACAAGAACTGTTCGTCGGGAGATTCGTGAATGGGAGTTTCATGGAATGGTTGTCTGTGTGCTTTACGCCACTCCATTCAATATTTGCTATTTAACATGGTGATCTGAGACTTGCATGCAGCTGCTCAACTATTCCATGAAACTCCAATTCATGAATCTCTCCATGAACACTGATGCTGTTTGGGAACCAGTAAATGTTGCATCCGAGGACAGGCGAATTTTACGTACTTCAGCGCTCATTGATCCTGTTCTGTGAGCTTCTGTGGTCAAGTGCTTCCTGCCTGAGCTGGTGCTACTAGGCATTTTCACTTCATGAGAACAGCATTTACAGGCGACTGGGGCAGTTCTAGCAGGGCAGAGATGTGACAAGTTGACTTAGTTTCCATATACTTGATTTTAGGCACCTGTTGGCAGTAGGTGAGGCTAAAAAGACCAACCACGTTAATTAGAAGGCGAATCAACATGTAGTGTAATGTAATTTATGTTGCATGATGGGCTATTTGTTACTGGAAGGCAAAGTTCTATTGTGCTTAGTTGAAGGTTGAATTTGTGCATTTTGGGGCAAAAAAAACCCCCCAAAAAAACCAGCTTCTGTACATCGGGTGAATGCAGAGAACGTTTAAAAACAAAACATGAGAACCTGCATGTAAAAATTAAAGGTTTGTGTTCTTGAGAAAATGTTCATCACATTTGTAAATGTGTCATTTTGCTCCCAGCTATCACAGACTGACTATATGTGATATATCTGACCTATTTAAGTTTGTGCCTTTGTGTTCAGTCCCATTGTGGGAAACACTTGCTCTGTTTACTTTCTGCCTATTGTGTCCTATGGTCTGTAGCCTTCATGACTTACAAACTAGTGCATTAAGCCACTACGTTGTGTCTCAGAGATGCCATCCATGTCGAGGCTTTTTGGTTGGTGCTTAATCTAACTTAAGATGACTTGATGTCCTACACTGGAGCACATTTGCTTATGTGCCATGTTCCATTTACCTTCCTGTAGTAACCCGTATCTCCTAATATTGTAAATGTGTCATTCTGGACTGTGTGTGCCACTACACGCACTGACAAAAGGGGCATAGTCACCCCTCACTCGGGTAGTGGGTCAGTCATGTTGGGTTTGCCTTGCACCTCTGAAGCACTAGACTGGCCGATTCCTATGTTTACGTGCGCAAGCATTTCATAATTGTTTCATTACAATGGACCACAACAGACTGAAAGGGTTTGTGCCGTGTTGTGCCATATTTCTATTGTGCTCCATGTTCTCTTCTTACTGTAAAATGCTGTGTTCATTGCACAGAGTGGGTGAGAGTGCAGTACACCTCACATTGACAAAATACACCTGTGTGTGCTTTTTTTTTTGTTTGCTTTTTTTAAAGTTCCCCATGTTCTTTGGGGGTTTGCAGACATTGGAGGCCTGTCAGGTGGGTTTTTGCCTAAGGGGCAATCATAAGTAAGTGGTCATGCTGTCCTATAGTAGTATGCTGCAGTGTAAAAAAAATGTTTGGTTTTTTTTTTTTTTTTTTTTTTTTTTAAAATATATATATTATTTTGTAGCGCTATATAGTCAAACACCATGCAGCCCCATCTGAGCAGTGTTCAATGCAGCACCTAATCTAGTGCACATTTACATTACAGAGGGTGTTCTGGTGACCTCTACAACGCACTTCCCCAGATCCACTGGTAGCTTTACAGTGCAAACCCAAACAATCACTGGTGGCTTTACTATGCAGGTACCACCAATTTCCACTGGCCATACCCAGATCTCTGCTGGTGACGCAGTGCAGAACCAAATGGATTACTTGCGCCTCCTGTAGTCATCCTTGTTTCTCGCCAAGCTGGAGATTAAGTACAGCTGCTGCGGGAACTTGTCATACACGTTGGACGGAGAGCCAGTCACCAAGTCCATGTTGTGACTTCCGACACTCATTGATGAATGGCCAACTATCCAGCCATCTGAGAGCCACCTACTGGGTATGCCAAAACCCTTTTTAGGCAGTAGGTTGACACAGCCATGTTTTCTAAACTTTTGGCAAGACCATTAGGTGTGCTCTGCTCATTGTCCCAGCTTTTCTAGATTTTTTTGTTTTTCTACCTAGCTTCACATTTTAAATAAACAATGGAAACAGTTGAAATATGTCTCAGAGGGAGAGATAGTGCTTTGTGTGCTATTACCTTACATGTAGTTACATTAAGTATGATTCAGCTCTGTAATATCGGTCTTAATTTCACAGTGATGGATTTGGACACATTCCATCTCCAGGCGTTCTCTGAAAAACCATGTCCTGTTTTTAATAGGCCTCCTTGGCTCAGGCAATCTAATGTCTTTTAAAGTCTTTCCTGTACATGAGAAATTGGATAACTTTTTCCTTCCTATTCAGCAAACAATATATTTTGTTTATGTTGTAGTGTGGGTTCTATAGGATTGCCTTCACAACAATGGAGAGCACTGACTATACAAACGCAGTAATATAGTGTTGGAGCTTATGGGCTATATATGTGTGAGATGTACTTTCTAAGAAGGGTACAATTTATTTGTATGGTTTTACAAGTAACATTTTCTTTCTGCAGACTAACCTCATCTCTTTTCCTTACCCCCACATACAAGTACTAACATCGGTAGCATGAGATATAACCCTGATGCTTTTTACTAATGGCTAAAGCTGACTGCACACTCCAAAGTATCATAGGCAAACTGGCAATTGGGCAAGTTGGAAGATACGGTTGGAGGTGATCGCTATCTGAGAGTGAAGTGATCTTCTGACAGCTCTAGCCGAGCCCTAGTGATGCAGGAAAGTGTTTAATTGGGTCTTGTACAAATTGGGCTGCCCAAATGCGAGAGATAACAGGCTCATGATTATCTCCTGAACAGTATTGGTATTGGGTGTTGGATCCCAGCTGCTGGGGAATGGAGCTTAGTTTTAAAAACAAATACAAATATGGACTTTTATAAAAAGCATCATTTAATCAGTTTAGGTTTTGTTTTGTTTTTTATTGGGTTACATTTTATGTGTTTTTATTTCTGCTAATATGACCACACAGAGAAGGCTAGTAGGCTAAATGTGCAGTTAGGTGCTGAGCTCACTTTGAAGAAACATGTAGAACCACGGGTGATAATTGTGGATCAAGGGCAACACGGTGGCTAAGTGGTTAGCACTTCTGCCTTACAGCACTGGGGTCAGGAGTTCAATTCCCGACCATGGCCTTATCTGTGAGGAGTTTGTATGTTCTCCCCGTGTTTGTGTGGATTTCCTCCGGGTGCTCCGGTTTCCTCACACAGTCCAAAAACATACTGGTAGGTTAATTGGCTGCTAACAAAAATTGATCCGTGTGTGTGTTAGGGAATTTAGACTGTAAGCTCCAATGGGGCAGGGACTGATGTGAGTGGGTTCTCTGTACAGTGCTGTGGAATTAGTGGCGCTATATAAATAAATGGTGATGATGATCAGGTGAAGTGCAACAGGGGGTCTACAATAGAATTTGGAATGCATTTAAATGAGTTAGCAATTCAATGTGTGTGGCAGACTGCAATGTTTCTCAGCAGCAAATATATTTTTCTTCAATTTTATTCTCAGTTGTGGTTTCCAAAGAGAAATATTGTCAACATCAGTCTGCCCACAGCTTAAACAGGGTCATTTAATGTTTATTTTGAAATCCAACAATTGGACTCTCAAACAACTTTAGGGAACATCTCTGAAAATAGTTGCTGACAATTTGTAACTAACACTAAAAATATTTCAAAACTGGAGCGCATTTATAATGGTTTATTCCTCCTGTTAAACTCAAAATAACACAATGTTAAAAGCAACTTCATAGATGAACTGTTAGAAATGGCGCTGCACCCTCAGTATCTAGATGAGGAGGTTTTTCAGAATTTGGTGCACCATGTCTAAAACCTACTAAAAGTTATCCATGTGTCTCCTGACACTGCTCCTTACATAGTCCCCATTATTAAATTGTTTAACTGTGCTCCTCACAGTGACTGCAGGAAGAAACAATTGGTCCCCATATCTGTGCATATAAAAAAAAATCTTCGCTGAGATATCCCATACCTGTTATTGAAATTATATAAATAGTTGCTGGTGATTGTACACGGTCATGTTTTAATCCAGCGACGGATCTTCCTCCTCACCTTTCTCACTGACTGTCGGGCGCGACGTCCTCACATCCGACAGTGTTAGTGAGGAGCAGCAGCAGATAGGAACAACAAGAAAGAAGACAGAAGAAAATGAGGAAAGAAGGTAAGTAAAGGAACACAGAAGAAAAAGCAATGCTGGGACACGGGGAGTGACGTGTGTATGTATATGTGTGTGTATAATAAATAAATATATATATATATATATATATATATATATATATATATATATATATATATATATATATATATATATATATATATACTAATATAATATCATTTTGACTTTGTTTAAAAGGGTACTTCCGTCTGTTATGTATATCTTAAATATCCCTTATAGAAGTGCATACCACAGACAGAGGCCCTCAGTGCTGTTAGATTTTATGCTATAGAATTTACTTCTTCCATCTCCCACATTTCCTGATGGATACATTTTATTTTCATGGTTCGTATGATGATGATCATTATTATTATTATAATTGAGTGTATGTGTGTGTATGTATATATATATATATATATATATATATATATATATATATATATATATATATATATATATATATATATATATGTGTAACTGTCGTTTATGAAAATTGTTAATTTGCAAAACTAAAGGTGCATTTCTGAGTCCTTACCAATTGTTAAAATATGCTTATTTTATTATTTTAGTTTTGTATTATTGAACTTTACTCAATTGCTGATAAACTAACTGCAGTGTAGAATTGTGGAGTCACCACCCTAGTGTTATTAAATTATGTTCTTGTACTGTGTTGTGATCATTTCATTGTTGTTCTGATAATACTAATAAAAGTAAATGGACATGTGCTCCCATTTTTGAAGCACGGCTTTTTAAATCTTGACATGACGTTTTCTCAGGCAGTAATTGTCACTAAGGGTGCCAACTATCTGGCTTTCTTCCTTGATGTCAGGATTTAAATCATCTCTCACCTATCTTGCTTAGATCTACTGCTATTTCTCATGCCAGATTCTGATTTTAATGTTCAGTATGTGTTCAGTCCTGTGTGTGCTCCCTTATGTTAAAGAACAATCAATACAAATCTCCTGATTCCTTTTCCTACCCTGAATGCTGCTGGAGTGTTAAATGAATCCATCTCAAATGGGAATATATTATGAAAAGTCTGTGCTTGCAGATATATACTGTATCTTCCATTATCAGTGTCCGATAAAATAACTTCAAGGTTACTTTGTTCTCCTAGACCAGTTGAGAATGAAAGTAATCTGGTTGTTTTGGGCCACAGCACTTTTTCCCTTGCACCAGTTTTAATAAATGACCCCAGTGCGCAGTCTATTTAAATATGCTATTTAATAAGCAGTCTGCTTCCTAGTACCAGAATGTTAAAAACCTGTCTTTAGTCATGAAAAAAAAAAATCATGTACCTTAATGTTGCCAAGCATATGTGGCTTTGTCCATTTCTGGTCAGTTTTAAAGCAAAGGTGCTTTCATTGTGTGTGTGTGTGTGTGTGTGTGTGTGTGTGTGTGTGTGTGTGTGTTTGTGTTAAGAAACTCTGAGTATATGCTACTCCTTTACTTGGTTAAAAAGGGGCAGCATAGACAGCAGATGTGGTGGAGAAAACATAGTTTAAACATTCCTAAAACTAAAACCTTAACTAGATAGCTGCGCAGACGTAATGTTGCCATTGCACTTTATCGGCTTCAAGTGTTTTAAGATTCTATAATGTTTGTGTGTGTTATATATATATATATATATATATATATATATATATATATATATATATATATATATTTTGCACTTGTCTAATTAATAGATTTGTATATCCTCATAGTCATACAGATATAACTTCCCTATTGTGAAAGTAATATTCAGTTTCTATTAATCACATACTTATTGTGTTATTACCTATGGGAAGGTGCCTTTACTCATGACTATTTTTGTTTATGCTCAAAAATTAAAGAAGGGAAAGAGTCATTTAAACAGAAAGCACTATCTATCATATATTGTCCCAAAATACGTCTTTTGTTAATAAATGATTACAGATACTTATTTATGACCAGAGCAAAGTTTCAAGGCAGCTAAATATAAAAGTTGGTAAAGTAGTATTGGTGATTTATAAAGTTATAGAAGTAAATTATTAAAATTAGTAATGTGGTTTTGAGTTTTTAACAATCACATTTAGGGGGAATTCAGTTCTCCCCAGATTAAGGCAGTGTTAAGCCTACTACCGTTATTAAAGTAAATTTAACCCAGCTGAGCTGTGAGCAAAAAGCCGGAGTTGAAATTACCGTAATAACGGTATTTAAACGCATTACTGCTGTAATAACGGTAATACTGCGCTTCCCCCCTTAGTCCCCCTTCCCTTAGTCTGTTAAAATTTCTCCTCAATTGCACCTTAAGGCAGGTTATAAAGTCACATTGTTTTGATCCAGTGTTTCTTATGGTTCTTATTCCCCAAAAGTCCTTGTGGCTCTGTTATTTATCCAGATATATTATTTCTTCATGTATTGTTCGTTTTATCTCTTATATCTCACTGGATACCAAACCATGCACCTCAGACACAGTATCATTCATTCCTACATGCCAGCTGAAGTTGTTATGATCAATTAAGCTTACAGGGGCTAGGGAAGCTATAGTATGTCCTAGCTGCCAAGTCCCTAATGAGGTCTATTTCTCTCCCTAAAACTGATAGTTCTATATCTTTAAAGGTGGTTTGACATATTGTTCAGACCCTCTCACACACCACAGACATGCCGACGTATGTTTCGCTTAATGCTTTACCAACGGAAATATCTGAGAAGTGTCAAAATCTCCTTTTTCTATCCTATCGCAGCCGATCAGAACGTTCCATGATAAAAGTCCCACCTGGGATCAATTAGTGAAAGGGTGTTTCTCGCACTTCCTATTAACTCATTCTGAGTCATTGTATCAGGGAAGTGGCGATCTTCTATTCCTAAATCCCTTTTCCCTTGGTGGAAACATAAGCTCATGATGCCTCCAAGGAAGGTTTTACGCTTCTGCTACGTGAATAAAGCCCTCCTGTATTTGAGCATGCAACATACGTTGAGGGGCTATTTATTTGTGAAGTAACATCAGCGCTGTGACTGGATCACTTATAAATAACTTCCTTGTGGCTGGATCATGTAGAAATAATTTATTATAGAAATGTATGTCAATCAGAGGTGTAGGCACCAATGTATAAGTTGAAATGCACTTGTCGTGTTACATTGGGATGTGTTTTATATGGAAGGGTCATTGTTTGGGTTTGTAACTTTGCTAGAGGAAGTCTGTTTGCTGATAGCAGGAAATGCTAAGTAAGTCTTTATGTGAAGTGAAAAACACGTATTTAGCCTGATTACCCTGCAGGAGGCCGCTGTCTGGCGTGGCTGCATTTCAGATAATGCAAGCATCAAGTTTTAGCACATAAGAGTAGTGTAAATATTGTTAGCTTTGCATTGCATGTAAATCCATATTTGGGAAACGTATGTCGTATCCTGATACTAAAAATAACTCTGACCTCAGGGGGCTGGCTTACCCTGTGAGGCTGTGTCCAAACTGTATACAAAGAGAGACCCTGTACCCTGAAATGTACCCTCATTCTTGTTCCATCTGACCTGATCACTGGTACCTTCAATCAGTGTGACTGCAAATAAACATCACTTGCTTCAAAGACCTGCTTGAAAGCGTCTTCCGTGCTAAAAATCCTATGACCTAAAGATTAGACCCAAAATCTAATCCGTTCCCGGCTGTCTGAGGTTTGGACCCAGCTTCCCAGCGCCACCAGTCTGCCCGCTACCCAGCAGCTCTGGCCAATGTGATAGGGCAGGGGGGATCCATCCAGAGCAACCCTGATTCATAGTAAGCGGCCAGGGTACCAGCCCAGGTACACCAGCAACGGGGTACAGTAGCAGTGACAGTTACCCAGAAGGAACCCGGTACTGGATGCTGGTAATGAGTCCAGTGGTGGCAGCATTTATAAATCCCTACTAATGCAAAGTAAGCCCAGCCGGTTCCCAGCAACAACAGACAGAGTGGCATAGGTGGTCCATCCTGTCACAAGCGCTTAAAATGTTGAGGCTCTGCGGACTGTTGGGGCACTTAATATCACTGATTTTATCTTGCACCTCATACAGCAATGTTTTACTTGTCGGAATTCTCGGAGTTGCGCACAGCCGTACATGGCAAGAGGCACTGATGGCACTTCACGTTGGACACTTGTAACTCTTGATTGTTCTACTCCAGTATTTCTTAAACTGTGATATGAAGTCAAGCTTCATTTGGGTAGTCTGTCTTAGTTGATTTGCTTTCCTCAGTTAGGCCTTACGCCCACATATAAGTGACGGTTTGTTCCTGGTATGTGTGAGGCCTGGCAAAATAAAAGTTTCTATAAAATCCTGTTGATTGCGTTTAGGTTTCAGAAGATTTCCTAATAGGAAAAGTGAGTGGAGGGAGCGTTCTGCAAGATCAGTTGTGGAGAACTTGATGTAGGTTAGTATTAGAATGAAGCTGTGGTTTATAACTGCAAATAAGGTCTACAGGCTAGAGAACAGTCTGCCGAACAAACTATTTTAATGCTTCATGGAGATAATTGGTGATTTTACTGGGAAAGTTCACCACTTCCCTGAACAACAGATCATATGTCTTGGAAAAAATATTGTCATCAAGATCTTTAATTTATTTTAATGACTGACTTGTTGGCTAGCTGTAGGGAATTGAGAATCCCCGGAGGGGATGAAGGACTAAAGATAATTGGTAGTAGCAGAGAAAGTTTCTCTATTTGAGAACATAAAAATTTTGGGTTGAGATGAGAACTGGGAGACATTGTATCAAGGGGAATCTCTTAACAAATTGCTGTGGAATTTTGTTATCAAATGAATATTACGTTAGATTGACAGCCTGATTTAAACAAAAGTACATACAAAAAAATAAAAGCTATATCCTTGTAATAGGGAGAGTTTTGAAATGATTATCTTCTGCTTCACACTGTGCTTGATAAATCTTCTTCTTTCCATTGTTTCAGCTGTAACCCCACTGGTTATAAATGCACTTCAGTATGAAGCTAGTAGGATGTATGGACATTGTGCAAGTAACAATCTGTCTGCAGCGTGACGGGAGCCTCGCATCACTATGCGCTATTTGGGCCTTGTTCCACTATCGCATTCGCTGCCTTGACGTTCTTTTTGCCTCCAGACCCCCTTCTGACACCATGATATTGCCCCTGTTATATGTAGCTCTTTTCTATAATGTCATAAGTGGACAAGTCATTGCTCCCTGAAATTATCTGCGCTGCTGTGGACATAGTAATAGACGGTATGAATGTTATTTCGTCCCCAATAGGTCTCCTTTGGGTGTATTTGCCCAGTCCTCTGCATGTTTTATTCACAGAATTCTGCCAGCAAGTTTTTCTGGGAGATATATAGGCAAAATAAAATGAAAACAGGCTCTACTTAAAAATTGGATCTTTGTGAAGAAAAATAACGCACTTTAATTTTAAATGTCCTTGTGTGTTGTCATGAGCAATATATATAGTGAACAGACAGCATTTAACCAGAGCTTTATAAGAAGGCATTGCTCTGATGCTGAGAGAGCCACATGATTCTTGTAGAGGCAGTTCTTGGATATGTATGTTAGAACATTTCTGGGAGGGTGGATTGTGACGTTATGTTAGGAAGTGCAGAATAAATATTCTGGATTTATGAACCTTTTACCGGCCCACAGGAATGAACATGACCAGCACATTCTAAAATGTTCCAGCGCGTGTCCTTGTTCAGCTAAACCCTGTGTAATTGGCTGCTGTTGAGGCTACATTTAGCAGAGTCACACTCGCACACTGTATAAACAAGTGTCTGTACTGTTACAACGGGTCCTCCTGCCTTCCCTAGGTGGGTAATGTGGAACACCAGAGATTGGCTGGCAGAACAGAGAGTTAAGGTAATGTTTAGGCAGATTATGCAGAGATTGAGCACCAGCTGTCTTCAATACTTTTGTGTTATTTCTACAGGGGCGGTATAATATTATGCTTTATTTGGACAGATGAGATATACTGATGCAGAGTCATGATTTACTCTATAGAAAATTTCAGTTTCTGCATGTGATGGATTAGGAAGTGATACGAGAAAAGCCCTGTTTAGCTGTCTTTCTACAAGAGCTATATAATGTGGCAAATTTGAGAATATATATATATATATATATATATATATATATATATATATATATATATATATATATATATATATATATATATATATATTTATTTATTTGTTTGTTTTTGTGTGTAAAATTAACTAAAATTTGCAGTTTTAGAGACATCAAGAATGTATTTTGGTTCTTTAGCAATTTTTTACACCTCAAGCTTTACGGAAGCGGAAGCATGGGGAACCCTCTTTATTTCCAGATAAAAATAATTTTGTAGTTCAGCATCAACTCGGGTCTGCAAATACTCTGTTACTTTGCATAACATACCTGCTTTTCATTCCTGCATAATAATCGGGCATGGACAAATAGTGATTGCCATTATTAGGGGTAAATTTGGCTTTCCGGAGCAGTTGTTAGCAGCAGTAAACAACGTTTGCACTGCAGTTGTTGTTGCGCTGCTACAGCCTCCAGTTTTGCTGAAATAATGAAGATAGGGAAGTGTCTGACCTACTGACTAATGAGCTGGCCGTCACAAACAGCAGGTTTGTCTCTGCTCCGTTTTGTTCGAGCTCTGAAATCCGCTTGGCTATTGGCTGAGAATCTTCGGGGGATGTGTTGTACGGTGTCCATGGATGTGATTGGGTTGCATGGGATAGCAGGAATATGGTTCTTCCGTCTGTAATGTTTTGTGATGCCATTATCCATGCCAGTGAGGTTAAAGTGGCTATAGTCTGCCATTTGCCCTCGGTTTCCTTTGCATGGCTTTAGTGCCTCTTGGTTAGGCTGTACCGACCAATCCCAGCATTTTTCTCTTTGCAATTTGGTTGTGGGCTGTAAGCTTAAAATAAACTTCTATGCAGATGATATGTCTAACTTTAACAAAACCCCTTACCAGTTTGCCTCGCCTATTCAGTCCGCTTCATTTATTTGTTACATGCTAGGACTCTACATTAATATTATGTCCAAGTCCTTTCCATTAATATTCTAGCCAACATGTAGAAATGACTATCTGTAAACTGTGACTTCCACTGGCTGTTGTATTTTTCTGTGTTTTCAAGATGTCTAACATTTATAAAGGCATGTTACAAAGTGTTTAATAGATTTCACTTAACACCAACAAGAGTTCATAAATATAGTCTCTTTGGCCACCTTGTATTTCCGAAGTGGTGACCAGTTACCGTGGTTCACATATGGTGGAGCTGTCTGATAATTAAGAGCCTTTTCTTTTGACAGGTTAAGAACAATCACTCTTATTCCAAGGTTGCATTGTTTAATGGGAACTTACACCTGCACGCAGTGGAGGCAGTCATTTTGTAGTTTATTGATCAGTGTTCTCCCCAGACAATTTTGCCAGCCTGGTGGCATTAAGAAGTAGCCGGGTGGGGGCAGTTGTAATACTTTGCAATAACATTGGATAATGTTGTAGGTTATTGCCCACACCTGCCAGGACTGGTCAGACTGGTGGTCAGTGGTCTAACACACACTGCTGGCTGGAGTGCTCAGCTGGGTGGCAA